>NC_081413.1:215639455-215939455 GCF_030272615.1 Cryptomeria japonica
GGAAAGGGAGTTATTTCATGTTTGTCTTCCATAGGCAAATCATCAGGGTCAAGGAAAACATTGTCAAGGGAATAGGAGCTAGAAGAAAAAGAACTCCACTCCCATTCATTGGAATCAGTTTCGGGTAGGGTATCCTCAGGTGTTGTTTCATCATCAGAGTCACGCCCCTTTCTACATGTGGTCACTTTGGTAGACGAGGGTCCAATTTGCAATGGTATAAAACTTAACCCTACAGTTGGAGGTTGCATCTTGGGTATAATAGGTTCTAGCCTTCCTTTCTTGTTAGGGCCTAAGCCACTGCAGCCGTCATATCCTTTCTTTTGTAGCATAGTAAATCCTTTGCCGTATCGCTCCACTGGCAACCTAATAGGTGGTGTCTCAGTAGGGTCCTTATAAAGCCAGTCTATGACATCATCATCCAAAGTTTCTTTATCAAGCTCACCCCATCTTGTAAACGTAGTGGGGGGCTGATACTGAATGACTATCTTAGGTTCTTTTTGCAACAAATGTGTTTTTCCATGTGATTTTGGAGATATTGGTAAATTCCCAATGAGGAATGTTTGAGCCATTGAATACTCTCCGCATCCTTGGTCCTGTATCTTCAATTTACCTTTGACAGCTTCTAACAATTCATTAGGATCCACATAACTATGTGAGTGGGCCTCTCTATTAACTGGGACTTGCTGCTGTGGGGAATCCTTTAGAGTAGCACAAAATTGAAATGGATTAGGATCTCCTGGAATTGTTATCTCAATTCCATTGTAAGGATATTTTAAACATTGATGATAAGTGGATGGAACTGCTTTCATTGCATGGATCCACGGACGGCCAAGAATCATATTGTATTGGAGATCGAGGTCTAGGACCTACAGGAAAGTGTTTTCTATTACTGGACCGACTCTAATAGGCAATGTAATTATCCCTTTAGATGGGCGCTCAACATCATCATATGCTTTGATTGTTATTCTTTTGGAAGAATCAATATCATTTTCTATATAACCAAGACCAATGACCACTCTCAAGGTACAAATATTAAGACCCGCTTTGCCATCTATCAAGACTCGTCGGATTTTGCAATTATGGACAAAGACTTCAAGATGTAAAGGATAATTATGAGGGAGCTTATCAGGTGAAATATCGTTATTAGAAAATGCAACGTGTTGGGAAATAGCTAGATGTCCTATTTAGGCTTGAAACTGGTCAACATCAATGTCTGTCAGGACAGTGGACTCAATTAAAGCTTTATCTAGGATTGCACGATGCATAGGGGACATTTTCAACAACTCAAGGATCGATATTTGTGCAAGTGTCTTTCCCAGATGATCTAGGAGATTATACTGACTCACAGGAGTTGGTTTGGGAGGAACTGCAGGAGCTCCTTTCAGGACTATTTTGGATCGACGAGTGGTGACTGCGCAAGAAGGATCTTGTCCCTTTATTCTTAGGGTGGAAACATACTCATTTGATGCTCGAAAACAATTGATGACATTGTTATAACCAGTGTTTGCATAATTTTCTATTTGGGTAGAGTTTGAAGAAGATGCTTTACCCTTGTCATGATCAAGCAAAGGAGTTTTGAAAATTGTATGATCAGTGTTAGAGGTTGCATTGGGAGGATCTACCTCAATTACTCCTTGCTCTAACAAGTCTTGAATCATATGTTTCAATTGAAAACATGATGCAGTTTTATGCCCTTTTGACCGATGGTATTCACAACAGGCATTATCATTCCACCAATGCGGCTTTACCAATGGTTCTGCCTTGATAGCTGGTAACTTGATAAATTTTGCTTGTATTAATTGTTTCATTACTGACTCAATAGGCTCTCCCAATGGCATAAATTGTTGAGGAGGCCCATCCCTCGATCGAAAAGGTTTGTGTTGCTGATTTTGTGGCTGACCTTGTTGTTGATTATATTATTGAGTATATTGTTGAGTATGTTGTTGGTATTGCGGCTATTGAGTAACATTGCTTGCTGTGTTTGATTTTGTTCCATAGTTGACATATTAGGAGCACTCAATTTCTTGATTGTGAATGGGGGTTGATTTGTATTCACCACTCTTGCGTCAACAACTCCATCATTAGTGACATTCTTGTTTTTGTACCAAAATCTATTTCGGTCCCCAGAATTGTTTGTGTTGTCACTGTCTTTGTTGAGCTTAATGATTTCTTTAGCTACAAGGGCAGTTTCAATGTTCATCCCTTTCTTAATGAGTTTCTCAATAGTACTGGGACTTTTCAATTTGAGTTCATACATCATTTCTGGGACCAAATTTTGGATAGACAAGTTCACTTGTTGTTCTTCAGGTATATCTAGGGAAGAACGACTATACAAGCTTCGCCATCGTTGCAAGAAAGTCACTAATGGTTCACCTTGCTTTTGCTTGGTGTTGCATAAATCTGACATGGTCACGTCATTGTCAATGTTGAATGTGAAGTGAGATATAAACTTTTGAGCCAATTCCAACCAAGTCTTTATATTTCCTGGCAAATGCGAATACCAATCCATGGCTTGTCCCATGAGACTTTGTGCAAATAAGCGCATTAAATATGTTTCCTCATAACTCACTTCGGTACACACCATGAAAAATGCTTGAATGTGATCTTTTGGATTGCCATTCCCTTTATATTTCTCAAAATTAGGTGCCTCAAAGTGCTTAGGGAAGGGAGGCATGTATAAGCTCTTGTCAAAGGGATTAGGACATAAATCTTGATCTATGTACAACTTCTTTGTTCCTTTGGTTTCTAAGGTGTTGACTTGTTGTTGGAACTTCTCAAGCTATTGTGCAATTGTATCAGATTTTGGAGGTCCATCATTAATCCTGGTGGGTACTCTTTGTCGATACATCGTGTTTCCGATCGGTTGTTGATGCTCTGAAATTGCCGTCTTTGGTGTCTCCAACATATAATGTTCTTGGTACACCTCTTGTTGTTGTGGTTGTTCCATGCCTTGATATTGACCTTGTTGCTATGCTTCTTGTGGTGGAATCATTGTTTGTAGCCTAGGTTGATATTGCAATTGAGGGTGTTGTTGATATTGCACAAGCGTCAATTGCGGTTGTGAAGTATGATAGCTTGTTTGTCTTGGCACATATTGAGGCACATGTTGTTGTTGATGCTGACGAATCTAAATTTGCTGACTTTGTGCCAATTGTTGTTGTCACGGTGTAAATCCCATCATTTGCAAAAAACTTTGTTTGGGTGGTTTTTGTTGTTTCTCCTTAAGATGGGGTATGGCACCTGCATTGACTTGCTGTGTTGTTTGTCCAGTCCATTGTGGTGGTTGCAAGTTTGCATTAACTTGTAATGGTGCAGAGGGCGCTGCAACTTGTTGTTGAATGTGATATTGTTGTTGTTGAGCATTGTTTGTTTGCACATTCGATTGTACCTTTTGTGTATTACTCAATTGTTGCAACATTTGTTATTGGTGCAAACCACTATCTGTAGCTCTTTGTGTTGCCATTATCGAAGGATCTGTCACAATAGTCTGTATAAAAGGTTCTTGAGTGTTTGGTAAATATATTGGAATTAGTGGGACATAGGAACTTTGTTGCATTGTGGAATTATTTTGGACATTGGTGAGATCAGGCATTCTAGTCGTGAAGCTTTCTTGCATCTTAGATTTTGATCCAATTTTATGCATGTGAGGAACCACTTCTTGTTGAGGGACAGCTATCAATATTTGTGTGGTCCCCGTTTGATCTTGTGTTACAGGTGTTGTGTTAAATAATGGATTATTTATTGTCTCAAATGGTGACTTTTGAGGAATAGTCACTGTCAATGCCTTTGAAGCACCTTTACTCATCAAGGTAGGTTGAGTTTCTTATTGCACATGTTCTTCATTTGGATGTGGAGAGAAACTTAACAGCTCACCACCTTGTTGTTTTTGCACATTGATTTGCTCACTTGAGGAGGTCACATTACTCATCATGTCAAGATATTTTTGTGGGAACATCTTGAAGACCTTGTTCAAGAATTTATCCATCATTTTTGTCAACTTTGGATCTTGAAGGAACATATCAACATCATCAGAGGCATCAGAATCTGATGAAGAATCTGGTAAAATATTTGGATTTATTTCTTGTTGAATGCCTTGATCTAAACCAAATCCTTGTGAAAGAGTTTGTTCCTCATGTAATGTTTGAGTTTGAATATCATGTTGTAGGTTCAGTTGATTCCAATCAAAAGGTGCATTTCCCCTTGGTGTTGGTGGAACACTCCCATGTCCTGGCTTCATGGGTACAAACACTGGTTCATACAATGGAGGTGGTCCAAGTTGAACCATTCCATATGGTGGTAATGATGTGCTTGATGAACCTTCAATTTGTACTATTTGACTAGTTTGAAATTGTGAATTTGATATGTTGTCAATGGGTTGATACGTTGGTTCGCCCATCTTCTTAGATTTTGACCTTGTCTCAATAGGCATGTCACTATGTGAATGCAATATTTTTGGAATTTTTCAAAAATGATATATGATATGCAACTAAATGCAAACTAAATAGATGAAAATGCAATCTATGGCAAGAGTGCAACCTATGTTTTTGTTTGTTTTTCAAGATTTTGACAAACTTTTTGGAATGCAAATCTAAAAGAGACCCTTAGGAAATTGAAATGATGTCTAGACCTCAAAGGACAAAAGGACAAAATGACAATGTCTCCCCTATATGCTTGGATACTAAGCTAGGTTTGACGAAATGACTTTGATGACAAAAGACAAAAGTTTGATAAGGTCTAGACTTCCTAACAATGACTTAGGGTTTATTCAAAGATTTGGATTACTCAAGTATGACAAAACCTAGTTTTGACACTATATGCAAAGGGACAATTACTATGCAAATGACCCTAATATGATATGATAATGACTTAAGCTTAATGAAGGGACCTAGGGTATGCACATGCAAATGTATGACAATGTCAACCTAAGGCAAAACCTAAGGTTGAATTATGAAATGGTATTACTCTAATGCAAGAGGACACATGCAAATGGATGACCCTTATTGATATGCAAAGGAGTATGACCTAGGTGAAACCTAACCTTGGTAGTTGACAATGAATTTGCAAAATGCAAAACCTAGGATGAACCTAAATCTAAGTGACATGAATGTTGAGACAAGATTTTGGAAAATGTTTGACAACCATGTTTGAAGGTGTTTTGAACTTTGTTGAATGAAATACTCTTGTGTTTAACCTTGTTTTGAATCAATTTGTCTTGTTTTTGAAATGAGATGCAACTCAACTTTTGACAAGTAAAGAAGACAAGATATTTCAACTTAGACTCAAGACAATCATGCTCAGTCACACATTTCTTATGGATGGCAAGGACAGTAGGTACTTGAGAGGTAGACCTGTTATAAGATTCAAGGAGAATACATAGATTCTTGACCCCACGGGCTCCCCTCCACGGCACTCACTTCTTAGGGCAGCCAAGCATCAGTCCCCATGGAAATCTCCCCATGGTGAACTTAGTATCTCTTCCAAGTATCCAAACTTGTCCTTCTCAAGCAACTAGAAGGATTTTTGGCCTCTAAATACAAGGTGTTTAGTAAGGATTTCTATTAAGCGTTACTCCTTGGTGTCACACAAGCGTGATTGAGACATTAAGCCCACAAAGATACCAAACAAATGTAGTTGCGCAAGCATGATTTAGACCGTGGGGCCCTACTTAGATGTTGATATGAGAAAGAGTTCAAGGGTCATCACTTCCCAAGTAACTACAATTCCCACGTAACCCTTCCTTCAAAGCTTTCGCCCATCAGGTATTTATTTATAGTGAGTTAGAATGCCAAGGTACTCTGGCTATGCTCACTTTGGGTCGTTCCCTTCTCAAGATTGTCACTTGCTTGCAAAAGAAAGCAAATGGTCGGGAAGGCAGGCCCTCTAAAGGTAACAAACAATCCAAGCCATGAGAATGGTATCAAAGATCTAGATTTCTGATCACCCTAAGAAGGATGAGAGCATACTCTCCTACTCCAATGCCATACTCGACAATTAAAGCAAACACACATTCATTCCATCCTACTTAGCAATTATACTAGGTGCCTAATTATGAATCACAAACACAAAAGTTCGGTTAAAATACAAGGCAACTTGCAAAATCACCAAGTTAGAAGTTTGATTTGTTTGGTCTTTGACTAGCGAACTTGCATAAACTTTGTTAGTAGTTTCATTTTTGTCTTCGCCATGCGTAATGCCAAGGTGCTGCACAGAGAATCAGTACCAAAGAAAAGCAGAATGCAAGAAAGAGAATGAATTTTTTTTTTTTTACACAAGCGCAAATTGCCTTAACACAAGCATAGAACCCATCAAGTTGCACCTGTGTTGCATCAAGCTACGCTTTTGTACCTTACACAGGCATAGAACACCTTACACAAGCATAGAAGGCACCCACACAAGCGCATAATGCTTTGACATAGGCGCAAAAGTGTCCAGAAAGCTCTGAGGCACCCCGTTTCTTGATTTTTCACCTGCAAATCAGCTCAAAAGCACTCAAAAACATAGTTAAGGGGTTAAGTTCACGTCGGGTTCACCAATTAATGTAGATAGGAATCTGGAAATCATTAAAGCAATATAAACATTAGCCTAGCTCAATCACAAAAACTAAATTGCAATGACAACAATCCTAAAAACATTCAATAGAGAAAGGGAAATAAAACATTCAATTCAAATGCAAACCAACGCAAACGTGAATGTCTCCTCCATGATTCTCCATTGTCCTTCTTTCTCCTTCAAATTGCTTTTGTTTGTGGATCTCACCTACAAGTGCATACACATGAGATGAAAGCAAGATTGACAAGATAGCATGACAGCATAAGGGTACTAGAAGTGTGATTGATTTGACCAGGGGCTTTGATTGAAGAAATTCATCCAATTTATAGATAAATTGGAGAAATGAGAAGATTAGCATGAAGAGATTTGAAAGGAAATTTCAAATCAAGAATGACAATTATGACAAATTGACACTTTCTATGCAAGATTGATTGATTGTCAATTATGACAAATTACTATGTCAAAATTGATTGATTGTCAATTATGACAAATTATGACAAATTTGCTATGTCATTCCCATGAAATTAGGAGAAATATAGGAGAAAATTGAAATTAGATGAATTAGAAATTAGGAAATTAGAAATGAGGAAATTAGGAATTAGGAAAATTAGAAAATGAGGAAATTAGGAATTAAGTGAATTAATTAACAATTTTTCATTTATTAATTAATTCACAAAGAGGGAGGAATTAGTTAGCCAATTAAATAAACATTTAATTGTGACAAGAAGACTTAGGAACTATTTAACCTAGAGGGGGAAATGACAAACAAGGTTAAATGACTAAATCATGAAACCCTAGAAGATAAATTAGAAATGCAAGGATGACAATTAGGTCTTGACAAAAGATAATTGATGTCGATTCGATCATGATTCTGATTAACAAAGGAGCAATGCTAATAAGTGATTTTATTGATAAATACACCAATTGATGAGGAACAATGACTAATTAATCCAAATTGACATGATTGAGAAGGACGGCGATCAATGTCAAATCGATTGCAAAATGACAAGATTGAAAATAACAACGATCGATGACAAATCGATCGCAAGACGACAAGATTGAAAATGACAACGATCGATGACAAATCAATTGCAAGACGACAAGATTGATGAAAATTTGATCAAAGGACAAGGATCAATGATGAATCGATCACAAGATGACAAGATTGAAAAGAGGACAAAACCCTAATTAGGATTGACGATGTCCAAAATGATGACAAATTAACACGCACATTGATGTGACAAGATAAGATCGATCAAAATTATGACTGAAGATTGTTATCGACAAGAACAAATTCGAAAGTGAGACAAATGAAGAATGCAGAATAAGTACTCGATGCTCGCAAATGATAAAGACCAAGTACGCAACATAGAAGAAATGTTAATGCGACGCAAAAACCTAAAATAAGGCAATGCGCCAATGTTAAAATACAACTCCGCAAAGCGTTGACTAGTTTTAGACATCTACATGGGTGAATCAAATGTTGAAGGAGATAATGGTGGATTGTAATGAACCGGTAGTTATTCACTATGATAACTTTGTTGCTATTGACATATTAAAGAATCTGGTATTTCATACTAAGACAAAGCACATATCTATCAAGTACAACTTTTTGAGGGAGAAGGTGGAAGCAAATGAAGTCAGACTAATTTATGTGAACACTAAAGAGCAAATTGTAGATATCTTCACTAAACCTTTTCCTAAGGAATCATTTGAGTATTTCAAAGACAGATTGGGAGTTTTTGCCCCTCTGGTAGAGACCTGAGTGATGTTGATTGGCATAAGTCTGGTATGCATTTACATAGCTACTATTCATTCCAGATTGATGTGTTGGTGCTACTACTCAGGGGGAGTACTTAGCTGTGTGGTTCTATGGATTTATGATCTTTCTTTGATGTCTATGTCATATTTTTGGCATTGATGTCTAAGGGGGAAAGATATATGTGAAAAATGGAGCTTAACAAAACATCAGTGAAAGTGAGATTGGAGCTTAACAGAGATATCATTCATAGGGGGATTTTGTTAACTTCATTGTAATATCATCTTATGAGAGATTGTTGGTTGTCTTCCTTTGGGGGTGACTTGTTTGGCATTTCTTGGCACTTGGATGTTTTTCACATCTAGTTTTTCTATCAATGCCAAAAGGGGAGATTGTTGGCAAAGAATTGATTATGTGTTGCATTGATGTTTTGTCATTGATGGCAACACCAATGTAAAGTGGAAAATTGTATCCTAGTGATTCCCCACCTAGGAGAGAGAAAGGAAGCCACTAGGATGATTTTCACTTAAAGGAAATCTACATTCAAAAGAGGGGCTTGAATCCACTAGATCCAAATCCGAGGGAAACAAGGATATGAATTCCAAATGGATTGTAAGGGTTGAAGTGTGATTTAACCTCTTTTGTAAATGAGAAATTTGACTTGTTGACTATGCAAAAAACAGAGAAGAAATGGGTAAAATGAGGAGCTACCAATTTGGGATCACATTGTAATTTCGCATATGAACTAATTAGACTGATGCAGAACTGCCTTGCAAATTTTGAGAAAATTTGTCGGGACTGTGGCGAGAATGTACATGGTCCTTCACAAAATCCGCAAAACAAAAAGGGTTCTTTCTTCTCTGCAAATGAAGCCCAAACATGTTGTATACACATAAAAATAGTTATGAGCAATTAAATAAATATTTAATATTTTTTTAATAATTACTCTTCTATTAAATAGTTAATTTGAAAAGATTAATTAATTAAATTCATTTCATGTCCTATTAATTAATTTAATTGAAACATTTTATTAATTAATTCGTTATATTCTTTTCTTCTGATCAATTAATTAAATATTTAATATTTAATTATTCCTCTAATCAATTAATTAAATATTAAATATTTAATTATTCCCCTATCTTCTATCCTATAGTCTCACTAATTAAATAATTTTTTAATTATTTAATCTCTTTTAAAACTCATCCTTCCATCTCCACTTCATCTTTCCTTTGCCAACTCATCCATTATACGGCTAAATTAATTCAACAAAATAAAATAAAATAAAATCATTTATTAGCCAGTTATCTCCAACTTCCAAAGTAAATGAAATATTGTGTACATACACATATTTCCTAACCTTCTTCTATATTCTCTCTAACATCCCTATATCTTAGGAGGACTTGAGTCCACTTGTCCTCTCATTCCTACATCTTCTCCAACTATCCTATATCTTCTCAAATCTTCAACTCAGTCAAGGTGAGATGAGTGACACTTGTCTTCTCCTTCCTCCTTTCTCTCAACCTTTAGATTCTTGCTCATAGCCATCCAATTTACAAGATTCGATCATGACTGTTGATATCTACCACCTAAGCTCTTGCACTTAAAAATCTATAAAAAGAGCTCTACTATGCCATTTTGAAACTAATAGACTAATAGTTAATCGTATAGTCATTCTAGGAGTCTTTATCTTGCATCTATGAGTTTGTGTTTGAAGCAATTAGCAATTTTAGAATTCTTATCATAGCTTAATATCATGTTATCTTAAATCATTTGCATATGCATATCATAGCATTACTTAACTATCATTCCATTCTTCATATGCCATCTTGGAAGCTACCAATGCTTGTCTGAGAGAAAATCATCGACAACTAGGAATAGTGGAGTTAGGACACAATGAGGTGTAAATCATGGAAGGTATAATATTGTTTATTTTATTTACTTCATTGGTTGAAGTTAAGTTTCTTGTAGCTTTCATTTTTATATTGTATGATGGACTAACAAGTTTCAAGACATTTCTTTGGAGTTCAACTTTAATCTCAACATTTTTGGTGCCCACAGTGGGGCTAGAGCCTTGCATATATCTTTCTAATATCCTATCTAGTTCTCGTACATAGAAGTTTAATGCATTTTTAATAAAGATTCATTCTTGTGTGAATTCTGATAGTGCACTCATTTAATAGATTAGCTCTTTTGTCTCCTGGGATACCACATTTGATATTTAGGTTAACGTTTTTGTCTGCAAATCAACACATTTAATCCTCAGATTAGTGCTTTCATCTCGCAGGTTAACGCATGTGGCATTTAGGTTAGCACTTTTGTCTATGAATTCACACATTTAGTCCATAGAGCAGCGCTTTCGTATCGTAGATTCATGCTTTTGTCACCTAGGTCAGCGCTTTTGAGGTGGAAGACAATGCATTTGCTAAGATAGTGCTTTTATTCTCAACTAATAAACTTTTCTATAGGTCTGAATGTCCAAGAATTGAAAATTTAAAACTACTAACATATCTATGTGTAGGGTTATTTTAAAGCAAATTTCATGCATTTCCTCACATAGTTAATTAGGAGTTTTATTTTTGAGAGTAATACATCATATCTTGCTCATTTACCTTAACTAGGGGGACAATTGACAACATGCAACTTACATTTTGAGTGACTTCTTTAAAGTAGTTGCACATAGATTGTAGAAGGCTAAAACTAAACTTGTGTATTCCATGCTTGATGATGTAGTAGGTAAGTATGCTCTCACCCTTATACGGTGATTAGAAAACCAAACCTACTCTCTCTTATGTGTAATCTTTAGAGGGCCTTCCTTCCCGAGCTTCCTTGAGGGGGCCAGTGAGAGGGGAATGACCCAAGTGGAAATGGGCTAATATAGAGTCCTTCTGTTCCACTCTAAATAAATCGTGTTTGTGACAAAATTCATAAACAACATGTGTTGATAAGTTCATACCGACACTATGTTTCCTCATAAACCCTATGGAGTGTAACCTCTATAGGCTGGGAACCTTCTATATTTATAGAGCTGAAAGTGTTAGATGTATGGCCACATATCTAGAAGCCTTTACTAAAAGCCACTTGTACTAGTTGCCAAAATCCTTCTAATTGTTGGCATAGGAGGTTGAACCTCTGAAGTGGCTCACACACATATGGTTGTTAGTAGAGACATATAGTTTTCCATGGGGACTTTTCAAACATCTAAATATCAACAATTATCTGCTGCAAATAGCATAGCCTTAGGGGAAACTCCATGTAAGATTCAACAATTATTGTGTCAACCTACCATAGGATTTGTACTTGGTTGTGCATTTTTGTTTTTCAAACATTGTGTCTTCTATGTCAATAATGTGCTCAAAATGGTCAAAAAATTGAAAAAAATCATTATTTAAAAATGAGCAAAAATTGAACAACTTGCTAGAAAAACTGAAGAATCCTTGTAACATAATCAAAACAACACTTTTGAGGTGTAAAACCATGCATTGAGCATACAAAATGGTGCATTTGAACAATAGTACAATGCTTTAATGTCATGTGTTCACACATTTGATCAGTGGATTAGCGCTTTTAAACATAAAACTATTCTTTTATAACACAGTTTTCCGCTTTTAGTATCATAGAGCAACGCTTTCAAGCAACGAAGTAGCATCGTTGTCCCATAAGTTAGTGCTTTTGACCAAAAAATTAGTGCAAATTCTTTCTCACATCTGAGATAGAGCATATCAGACCAAAATTTCAAAATCAGAGTCAAAAACCCTTCTTAAGTAGAGTTGTCTTTAAACTATTGCAGACCTTCAAACTAGTTCGATATTTGGTTACCAATCCAACAAGCTATTTCCAAAAGGTTTCCATAAGCATAAAACATTCAACAAGCTAGCGATTCAACCATCTTAAGTGCAAAAATCAACATCATTATTAGTTTCTCATCAGGATATATCAAATCCTCTATCATGAAACTTGATCAATCCACCTTTTGTTCATTATCTTGGATATATCATTCCTATTTTGAACTTAGGTTATATAAAAATTAGAATTGCACTCACATTGGAATCAAGCAAATTTGTAAACTATCATATGCTTATATAACCTTAAGAAAAGAAAACCTAGTTATAAAGCTACTCAAGAGGATAAGATTCTTGTATGTCAATCGTAAGATCTTGTTAAAACATAGGACATTCCTACACCATTTTCATCACTATTTATGTGGCTGTAGGATAGAATTTGATGGAGAAATTTTGCAAGGACATGCTTTTCAACAAAAAAGCTTTATCATAACAAACCAATAACAGTGGTAAAATCAACAAAGCTTATCTGCCTAGACCAATAATCACCTATTGAGTTATTTTTAGAAGGTCAAAACTTGAGAAGTTTTTTGAATCAATCACATGCCAATTTGGACTAGAGATCAATACGAGCAATTCAAAAAACAACAAAAACAAATGGAAGAAGACAATTCAATGTTTCAAACTTTTGGTTATATGGATGTTGATGAAGAAGAAGTCAATAACACCATTAGAGACCTTGAGCAAGATTTCAAATTTGACAAACTAATAGAAGAGTTATTGGAGAAACAAAAAGAAAAATACCTTTTAATGTTGGCAAAATTAGGAGCTAAATTACCACAAGACTTTAATGTAGAAAGCTTGAAACAAGATGTAGAGACGAGTAATAATTAAAACACAGACGATCCAAATAACGAGGATGTAAATAAAGTAAACCATGAGGAAACAAGAGGAGATAAAACAAGAAAAGACCATGATGATACAAGAAGAGAGTGTAGTGATAGAAGAACTTATCAGGATATAAAGAGAATCTGTGTGGGTAATCCTTTGTTAACTCTTGCTCAACAAATGCAAACCTTACAAGAAATGCAGGATATGCAGAGTAGAACGAGTTCCAAGAAGTATTTATTGGAGGACATCTGTCCATATCATTTTGACAAAAGTTTAAGTATGATACCATTCCCACAGCATTGTGAAATCCCTAAATATGATAAATACGATGGGAAATTTTATCCTCAAGATCACATTAGGGACTTTTGCACTATGAGTATGGAATTTGAACATGATGAAACTTACCTGATGCTTTTATTCCCTAGGAGTTTAAATGGAAAATTGATGGTATGGTTCTCAAGACTACCATCAGGAATCAAATCTTTTGAAGAACTTATGAATAGATTAATCTCACAATACTCCTACAATGTAAGAAATGTGATAACAATGCTAGATTTATGCAATGTTAAGCAAAAGAATGGTCAATCTTTCATGATCTTCTTACAAAAATGAAAACAAATGTTTAATAGGTATCCAAGAGATGTACTTGATCAAGATAAAATGGACATGTTCATTAATAACCTTATCAATGAAATGAGTTACCATATAAAAATTGAATTTCCTCCTTCTTTTGCTAAGATGATTGAGAAAGGTCTAAAGATAGAAGACACAATGGTAAAGAATGGAGAGCTAAAGCTTTACAATAATTCCTACAAAAACAATCACCACCAAAACAACATTGACAACAATAAAAATGACAAACCTAAGTTCTAGTCAAAGAATAGGAATGTTGGCAATGGAGGAACTGATGACAATAATGCTACAAAACAACAACCAATCTTTAATTTATCAAGTCAAAACCTAAACAATAACAATCAAGAGAATAGTAAATCCAAGTGTTTCTTCTCCAATCCTCGCATGTAATTCACAAACATTGGAGAACCCTTGGAATCAACTTTGAAAACTCTTCTTGCAAATAAATTGATTACTTTACCAGAAGCAAGAAAGTATGAACCACATGTCAAACCTAATTGGTGGAATGACAATCATTTTTGCAATTATCATCGAAACAAAGGACACCAAAATAATGATTGTCAAAGATTGAATCACCTTATGCAAGATTTAATCAATAATGTAACTATCATAGTGGATAGTCGTAAGATGAATGAATCACATCTAGCATTCAAAACTCCACTTCCAAACTATGAAAAAGGTGAACAATCCAAATCAAAAGATGACAAAGGTAATGATAAAGTGAACTACACTTATACATATGATGATGTGGTAAATGTCATCATCTTTAAAGATAACACACCTATTGGAAACCAATAACATTGAGAGGGGGGGGGGGGTGAATTAGTGTTATACCAGAATAGTAGATTTTAGCCTTAACAAAACATTCATACACCAACCATTATACCAATATAAACAGAATTGAAAGAAGTAATGCAACCAATAATCCAAACATGTAAATGAGAATCATAACACACAGATTTATACATGGAAAACCCCAATGAGGAAAAACCACGGTGGGATATGTGACCCATAATATCAATTCACTATCTATATGAAGAGATATTATAATATATGATGGGCTTGCACTTGCAGGAAGGCTTACAGCCTAGAGCACACTGCTCAATCACAATAGGAGCCTCACTGACTACATAAAATTCTAGACAACAATCCAGAGAAGTGTGAACTGCTAAGATAACATCTTCTATGCTAGAATACAGTTCTGATTTAAGCTTTGTTTGTTCTAATTGAAACCCTTAACCCCTTTACTAGAATAAACCTTACAGTAAATTCCTCACATACATAATCTCTCTGATATATTTCACATTACATTTGCATCATTATCCATTACATCCATATCCTTATACTATCAAAATTATATAATCAATCTGCCCTATATACCTTATATAATTTTTATGCCTTATGTCGGCTTACAAAGATATACACAATATCAGATTACATGCCAGCCATAAACATAAATGTATAAATATAAAAACAAGTTGCCGATGTTGGATCTAAGATATCAGCCTCCAATACAGATAACCTTTATTGTATCATGTCGGCCAGCATTGTTGGTGACCAAATAGTTCTTTGTCCTATCGGTGCCGGTGCCGGTGTAGAGTCTGTGAAGTGCCTGCCGGTACACCATATGAAGCCAAAACCCAAAATCATATTTCCATCAATGATAACATAGTGAAACCAACCAATAGAGTATAAATTGACAACAATCTCCCCTTTTGGCATTGATGGCAACAATCATATGAAAAAATGGTCATGGTTTCATCTTGTCTTGCTCCCCCCGAGCTGAATGCGCAAAATGCTCCATATCTCCAAAACTCCAAAAACTTTGTAACTCCCCCTAATGTATGCAATTATTTTTCACATCTTTACTACTCCCCCTTTGACATCAATGCCCAAAAATTGTAAAAATAATGTCAAAGAATAAGAACTGTACAATGAATACCTCCAAAAATATCTTACCGAAGCTTGACCAATTTTAAAATTTCTGGATAAGATTTCTCCGGTAATTCCATATAAGTATCCCAGCTAGTTTTGAATGTGTTGGAGATAGATACAAGTTCACTCAATAAATGTGCAAGAGATTCCTTCTCATTTACCTCTGCCGGTGTGGGTTTTCCCAACATATCCATGCATTCCTTCTTATGTACACAGAGTGAATCCAATCTTGGACTCACCAAACCTCTCAAACTTCTAGCTCTCTAAATGATTTTATCTCTTACCTTTTCAAGAGAAAAAAATTGGTTCTCCAAAGTCAAAATTTTTCCATCAATTGTTGTCAATGAAATTAGTCCATCAAAAGAGTTAGCAATACTAGCAATTTTCTCTTGTATCTCTTTTATCTTTTTATCTACATTTGTTATAAGTATTTTAGTGTTGCAACATACCCTGTATATAATTATGCACTGTTTCAAAGAATTTTCAATTAGAATCAACTTCTCCTCAATCTTCTTCTTCTCTTTCTCAATGGTTTGATCCAAAGCGGCTCGCTTAGCCTGAGGGAATCTTTCAAGTGCTTGTCGGTTAGAGATTTGTTGTAAGGATTACAAGTCTTTTGATATGTTCTCAGTGATTACCTTAAGCTTTTCAGAAGGGATCACTTCATTTTTATTCTTACATTCTAGGACCAATATGTGCAAAATAGTTATTGGTTGATCTATAATCCCCTTGTCTATGGATCCCTCCTTCATCAGTTTTTGAGTAGCCATCATCATTAGTTTAGTGGGACTCATCTCTCTGATGTTTTTCTTTTCTGCTAGAGAAGTGTCAATTGTTAATAATGATGGGCCAACAACTGGTACCCTATCAGATTCCATTGTTTTCTTTGATGATTTATCCTTTATTACCTCCTCACTTGCACCAGTGGCTTCACCACTTGGTGCAGTCTATGCAACTGTTGGTTCTTCTCTAGGAATAATATCCTCAACCTGTACATTAGTATCCAGAGGACAATTGTCTTCAATGTTAGTATCATGTACAATGTTCTCTTGTTCATTCCCAGTATTAACTGGTGTCTCAATGTTTGTCTATACATTTGTGTTTACCGGTGGCTCAATTTCCACTATCTTGATATTTTTGAAAAATGAGGGTGCAGTACCCATAATCCCTTTTCCTTTCCCTTCAACCAGTGTATCTACAGTATCAGTTTTGGTCTCCGATGAAGTAAATAATCCTCTATGTTCTCCCAAAAATTTGATCCATGCTTTCCGTGTTTCCTTTATAACTTCATTCATTCTCCCTAGCATCAGGTTAGTTATTCTATGTTTGCTATTGAAAACCTTCCTATCTCTAGCCTCAATTGTCTTTTCCATCTCATCTGGAGCTATAGTAACACAAATAGCTAAAAGTTCTTGCATTTTAATGTCTTTATCTTCTTGCATAGCAGATAATCTTCTAGCATCTAACATGATATATAACTCAGTTGTTATTTGATTTTCTCTCTATTAATGCTTTCTTATAGATATCTAAGTATAACAGGACAACTTCTTCTACCTCTCTCTGCTCATCATCCTCTAAATATTTATAGTAAATTTCAACATTCTTCAGCATGCCATCTTTAGATATTTCATCAACAATTTCTGCACAAGTTTTGGGTGGTATGATAGTTACATTACTAGTCTCAAGTGACAAATCAATGTCACTCTTCTTTCTCCTCTTGGCAATATCGTATGTAGTTGTAGGTGTGGCCTTAGGTGCTTTCTTCTGAGCTGGTAACTTGATTGTGACCTTTCTAACTAGTTGCTTATTTGCTTCCACCTTAGGTTCTTCTAGTTTCTTCCTAACATACCTCTTGAAGGATAATGGTGTGTCATCCTCTGACTCATCTGCAGTAACAGGTTCAATATGAACTACCAGATCCTTCCTCTTCCTACCCTTCTCTTGGACAACATCAATAAGTGCCTTTATTTCCTTTGAGACCTCCTGTATAAATTTTCTTGCCTTTCCTTCTTGTTTTTCCCTTTTCTTCTGCTTGAACTCTATTTCAACCTCTAGAGTCTTCTATTATGTAGTTTCACATGGCTTCTCTGTCTTATCAATTTCTGCATCAATTAAAATTTTTGCATAGGCATCAATGATTAATGCATCTACCTCATAGCCCATTTTCTCTATCCATATCTTTCAGGGCTTGACTACTTCCATGAGAGTCACATCCTTCTTAACCATGAAACATATGTCAGTAGTGTATTTCTCTACTATATGCTTGGGTATTCTTATTCTAGACATCACATATTTTTGAAAAGCCTTGAAATAACCCCATATATTATCATCTCTTTGACTTCCTAATGTAGCAATTGATTATTTTAATTGTCTTCCTACTGGAATGTCAAAAGCCCATTGTTTCCTACTAGAATCAGGAGTTTCATTCATAGAGTATAACATCAAGCAGACTAACAAATTCCCATATGGGAAGATGCCCTTCTTCTCACCTTTAATCTTTCCCAAGTTGATTAATAATTCATCAAGAATCCAATCACAAAGATCTAACTTTACATTTTCCCTCATCATCTTATATGCAGCCAAAATACATGAACTAGAAATAGAATTCAATCGGTTTGATTGAGTTACCTTGTATTCTATAACTATGCTACCAAACTTGATGTCAGTGTCGGTGAAAGTGCTCACCTTCATCGATCTCTTGTCAGATGTGGTGCTGGTGATGTTCCTCACAAAGTTGTATGACACTTTCTTATCCAGATGTTTCCCTACCAATGACAAGCTAGTAATTACACAGATGGATTCCTTAATGATTTTATAAGATCTTTCCAGCTATATGAATTCCCCATGTACTTCGCTCAATACATATCTGATTATTTCATCCTCAAACTTTGGAATATCTAAAATATCTGTAACCCTAGATATTCAACATGTTGAAATGTCAGTTTAATCTTTCCAGATTCTCCCTTTAGTTCATTCATATACATTCCCTTGATCTTTGAAGTTCCTAAGTCCTCTATATGATAGTGAGTGTATGCCCTAACATCCTCTACATATACTACTCCCTCTAGGATGCAAGAAAACGCTCCAAATGAATCTTCCTTGGTAGCCACATGTGGATACTGTTTGAAAATTGGCCTGGGGTGGTCCATAACCTCCACTACAGTTGCGCTTGCAACAAAAATAGGAATAGAAGATGATCTCCCTTCCATGATTCAAGAAAAATACCTTTTGTTCGCTCTCGATGAAAACCTTCAACAGGTTCTTCTAGACGCTGGTGTGATCGCTCAAGAAGAAATATGAATGCTTCTGAATAGTCTTTGATCACACTTAGTTTCTATGAATCGCTCTAAATGCATGGTGATTAATAGTGAAGTGTATTCAAGCTTTTATTCATCAAGAATAACCCTAATCTTCTATTGACATAAATGACTACCAGTGAAAGATACCGGATCTTGCTAAGAACATATCCATGCTGGATAATCCTCTCCAATATCTAGAACATCTTCCAGAACCTCTTCCCAGGGCATATGCATCATCTTCATGAATTTTTCCTACCCCTAAGGCATCTACCCTAGTTACCAGATGAGCTCACTATTGGTGCAGGAGAACACTCTTCTGCCAGATAGATAACCAAGACATTCCCATCTGATGATTGTTCCTCAATCTTCCTAACCCATCTTTGAGTGTGATCTTGCTGGATTTCACTAACCTTCTCTTTCCCTTTTTCATTTTATCTTCCATTACTAACTGATGGATTTCTGCTTCTACAGAACTTGGCAAAATGTCCAACCTCATTACATGCATAGCATGTAACATTGTTCTTTTGAATTGCTTTGCTAAAACTGGTGAAATTTCTTGACCTGCACTAACTAGCCATATGTCCAAATTTTCCACAAGCATAGCATTTTACATTCATTCTACAATCCTCTATCTTATGACCAAACTTATTATATTTAGAACATTTACCAGGAGTAGAATTAAGGTTTTGATTTGCTCTATTTCTACATTGGCTAGCCATGTGACCAAATTTATTACAAACAAAACATCTACCATTAAATTTATAAGTATTGAATTATCTTACCAGTGCCTTATGGTTTTGATGTTCATTAGTAGTACAAGAACTCTATCCTTTCTCAAATCCAAGTCCACTGGAATCTCCAATCTGCCTTTGTCTCTTCAATAACTCATCAAGTTGTGTTGAGTTGATCCTGAATTCTTCTTTGTACTCACTTGTAATAGTTAAATCTTCTCTTAGTAATGTCATTTATCTTTCAATCTCTTTCTCATTGCTCTGGTATTGTACCAAATCAATTGTCAACATATCATTTTCATGAACCAACCTACCACATTCTTCAAATTTTTTCTTCAGGGATACACCAAGATTTTATTCATTTTTCTTTCTGTCCTCAATCTCCTTAGACATCCTCATAGTCATAGTTTGCATTTAATTCTTCATAACCATGATCTCTTGACTCAATTTCTGACATTGTTCCTTAAGTACATTTTTCTCTTCATCATCTTGATTTTACAAAAGTTCCTTCCTTCTAGCTTCAACATACGATAGCCTATCTTGTAGGACAAGAATGAATTCCTTAGGAGAATTCAATTCATCTTGTAGCTTTAAGTTCTTCAACCTTTCAACATTATAATATTCAAGTGCCATCTCAAGCTGCTTTTCCAAAGCCATATTCAATGAGTATGGTTTCAGGATCTTCGTCAAGCTGTTAAACTTCCTCCGAGGCACAAGGCTCTGATACCAATTGTTGGAAACCAATCACATTGAGAGGGGGGGTGAATCAGTGTTATACTGAAATAGTAGATTTTAGCCTTAACAAAACATTCATATACCAATTGGTATGCCGGTATAAACAAAATTGAAAGAATTAATACAACCAATAAGAAAAACACATAAATGAGAATCATAACACACAAATTTATACGTGGAAAACCTCAATGAGGAAAAACCATGGTGGGATTTGTGACCCACAGTACCAATTCACTGGCCATATGAAGAGATATTACAATATATGATGGGCTTACACTTGCATGAAGATCTTACAACGTGTAAGGAAGTTAAGTAGCGGAAACAACTTCCTACACTAACCTTGAGAGGAGGGTAATGCAAAACTTTTTCAGATCATTACAACAGTTACAGAAAATAGAAATAGATATAATAGCATTCATACCACAACACAATGATTTACGTGGGGAAAACCCTTTCGGGAGAAAAACCCCACCCTCCAAAAGCAGCTCAATATTTTATTCAGCAATCAAAAACAGATTACAAAATACTTGCAGAGCAAGCTCTTCACAGGAGTACCACTAATTAGAGATTCAGAGGCAACTCAATAGCCATAAGACTCTTACACACAACCTCTATCTCACACACCTCATAAATAGGAGATACAATACAAGAAACCGTCAAACGGTATTACAAAACCATGGGCTAAAACCACCCAATAAGGTGTAGCCGACCTTATCTCCCTTCTATGACATGTTAAAGCACACATCAACACGTGTCTCTCCCTTTTACAGCTCATTTATGTATTCGATACAAATTATTTTTCCTATTTCAGGAGTACAAACTTCCGGAGGCCATAACTTGAGAACCGGGTGTCCGATTGACGAACCGTTTGAAGCGCCGGAAAGCTCGTGAAGTGCTCTATCACCTCGTAACCCGCTTCGCCGGTTACGGAAACTTTTCAGGGCATTTCGGAGCCTCTAAAGTCCCCAAAATTAAGTTTAAACATTTTATTGCACCCCTCCAAGATGAAAACTTTAATATCTTCAAAACTAGCTGTGACCTTGCGACGAAACTTTACCGGAATGCTTATCTAGCCAACCAGAAGCTTCAGGGAGAGTTTCGCACCATTTTGTGCTCAAATAAAAACTTACTATAAATAGTAACCTCACATAAATGCAAGGTTGAGACACCATTTTTCCCAACAAATCTCCCACTTGTCGAACACCTTGCATGAGCGGAAGGGAATGTCAACACAATGAATCAATTGCTAGGGGCCATAAGGCCCATAGACTCTGAACACCATCTGAACTTCTCTGTGCTCACAGCCTTAGTTAAAGCATCTGCAACATTCATCAAAGTTTCCACCTTAACCAGCTTCACCCTACCATCTTCGACCATATCTCTAACAAAATGATACTGAACATCAATATGTTTGGTCCGGGCATGAAATGTCGGGTTCTTAGCTAGGCTAATTGCACTCTGACTGTCACAGTAAATTGTTACTGTACCTTGTTTTATTCCAATATCCGAACATTGTCTCTTAAGCCAAATGGCCTCTTTACAAGCATGAGTAGCTGCCATATACTCTGCTTCAGTAGTGGATAAAGCAACCACAGCCTGTCGCTTACTCATCCAACTAATTGCACCACCAAACAAAGTAAACACATAAGCACTGGTGGATCTTCTGCTATCAATATCACCTACCCAATCTGAATCCACATAACCATGGATATCAAGGGAAGTCATGTCTCCAACTGAATTACCATGATAACACAAAGAATACTCTGAAGTACCCTTCAAATATCTGAAGACTCTTTTCACTGCATCCCAATGAACTCTACCAGGATTAGACATATATCTAGAAAGTACTCCCACTGTTTGGGCAATGTCTGGTCTAGTACAGACCATAGCATACATCAAGCTTCCAACCGCACTCTGGTAAGGCACTCTGCTCATGTCTTCCATCTCCAATGGAGATGTAGGACAATCTGAAATGGATAGTTTCATTCCAACTGTAAAAGGAACACTCAATGGTCTACAATTCTGCATGTTGAACCTCTGTAACACTGAATTCACATACTTACTCTGGCCTAGCCATAGCTTTCTGTTCACTCTATCTCTTCTAATTTCCATCCCAAGAATGTGCTTTGCTGCACCAAGATCTTTCATTTCAAATTTAGCAGCGAGCTGAGACTTCAGTTCTGAAATCATACCTTTCCCTTTACCAATGAATATCATATCATCAACATACAATGCAATGAATAAGAAATGATCACCATAAGATTTATAATAAACACAGTGATCTGATTTAGAACGTTCAAATCCCAAACTCAACACATATGTATCAAATTTCTGGTACCACATCCTAGGACTTTGTTTGAGGCCATACAAAGATTTCTTCAATTTACAGACCAAGTTACTTTTGCCTTTCACCACATAGTGCTCCGGCTGTGTCATATAAATATCTTCCTCCAAATCACCATGAAGGAAAGCAGTTTTCACATCCATTTGCTCAACCTCTAAATCATAAGCAGTAGCAATAGAAAGCAAAAATCTAATGGACGTCATTTTTGCAACAGGAGAAAATATCTCACCATAATCAACACCCTCAACCTGAGAGTAGCCTTTTGCAACTAACCTTGCTTTATACTTCTCAATGCTTCCATCTGAACCAATCTTTTTCTTGAACACCCATTTACAACCAACAAGTTTTCGTCCTTCAGGCAATGGTACAAGATCCCATGTATCATTCTTTTTCAATGCTTCCATTTCTTCCTCCATAGCAATCTTCCAGGATTCTGCATCATTCATACCTAATGCCTCTTCTACAGATTTCGGTTCATCCACACTAGTATTCAGAGCAAAAATACATCTCCAATCATCAGGTGAATACCTTTCAGGTGGTTGTTTATGTCTTGTAGACCTTAGAACAAGCTGAGTTGGAGGTTCTTCCTCCTCTTCTGAAGATTCAGAGCTAGACGAGCTCTCCTCAAATTCTTGCCTATCTAGGGGTCTTGATTCAACTCTTTCAGGTGTAGAAGGAAGTTGAATCACATCTTCTTTTTTAGTCTGTTCTGGCTGTAGTGTAACAGAAGGAGACTTAATTTCTCTAAAAATAACACTTCTACTGTGAATTACCTTTTGTGCAACAGGGTCCCAAAGCTTGTATCCTTTCACACCATAACTATACCCGATGAAGATACATTTCACAGCCTTGTTCTCCAACTTTGTTCGCTTCTCCTTTGGCACATGTGCATATGCCTCGCAACCAAAAACTCTAAGATGTCTCAATGAAGGCTTGTGACCTGACCATGCTTCCATAGGTGTTTTATCAACAAGAGCTGATGTAGGAGACCTGTTAATCAGGTAGCAAGCAGTGGCAACAGCTTCAGCCCAAAACTTTTGTTCGAGACCAGCACCACTCAACATACTCCTAGCCTTCTCCATCAGTGTCCTATTCATTCTTTTTGCAACTCCATTCTGTTGTGGAGAATACGGAGTTTTCTTATGCCTGTTAATTCCACAGTCTTTACAGAATCTATCAAAATCATTAGAGCAAAACTCACCGCCATTATCAGTTCTCAAACATTTTATTTTCTTTCCAGTCTGCAACTCAACCATTGCTTTAAATTCTTTAAAACGACTAAAAACTTCAGATTTGCTCTTTAGAAAATATACCCATGTCCTTCTACTAAAATCATCAATAAATGAAACATAATATGTGGATTTTCCAATCGAAGAGACATCTACTGGACCAAACACATCAGAATGGATAAGATCCAAAACGCCACAAGTTTTATGAGAACTCGAGTAAAACTGAACGCGGTTTTGTTTTCCATAAATGCAATGCTCACAGAAATCAAAGTCAAGATTACAGTCATTCAAACCTTCAACAAGGTTTTTATTTTTCAAGGTCCTTAGACCCTTTTCTCCAATGTGGCCAAGTCTCTGGTGCCATAACATAGTCTTCTCTGCAGGTAACTTTGCTTCAGACGAAAGAGCACCCTTAGGTACCCAAAAACCATTTCCATCTGCTGAAGGTGAAACCTTCAAATCTTCCAGTGAAGTATCCATAGATTTACTTTTTACAGAAGTGCTATTACACTCAATAGTGTATGCTTCAAGCTTATGCAAAGTGCCAAACCTGACACCTCTAGCAACTACCATAGCACCCTTAATCATCTTACATCCCGCTTCAGAAAAGACTACCTGCACACCTGCATCTATCAGTTTGCTCACAGATAACAGGTTTCATTTTAATCCAGGGATATGCAGCACACCATTAATCCCTTTTATTCTACCATCAGAAAACCTGATTCTAACCTTACCTCGACCAACAATGTCTAGAGGTGAATCATCACCCAAGTACACCTTACCTCCATTAAATCCTTCATATTCAGAAAACCAATCTCTATTGGAAGTCATATGAAAAGATGCACCTGAGTCAATTAGCCAGGCATCATTTCCTGCATGAGTCGCCAAAGCCGCAATAAATGCATCGCCATCTTCCTTGTCGGACTCAGAATCAGAATCGAACTTTTTCTTTTTCTTCTTCTTTTCTTCTTTGCAGTCCTTACGGATGTGACCCGGTTTACCGCAATTCCACCAAATGACTTTGGACTTTCCAGGAGATTTCGATCTCCCTTTGGATTTGGACTTGCCACGCTTCTCATTCTTCTTGCCTTTCTCCTTAGGTCTTCCACGAACGATTAGGGCTTCCTTTGAACTGATGGATACCTTCCTTCGCATCTCTTCACCGAGTAGGGCACCCACCACGTCTTCAGATTTCAAAACAACAGAAGTACTACCGATAGCCATAACAAGAGAATCCCACGAATCAGGCAAAGAACAAAGCAAGATCTGACATTTCTCCTCCTCGTCCATCTTAACACCGACGGATACTAATTGAGCCACAATCATATTGAATGCTTCTAGGTGGTCTGCAATTCGTCCACCCTCTTCCATCTTCAAGGAATACAATTTCTTTCTTAAGAAAATTTGATTTAATAAAGATTTCACTTGATACATCTCACCAAGCTTAGTCCATAGCTTCTTTGCAGAGTTTTCTTCATGGACATTGATTAGAACAGAGTCTGCCAGGCACAGTCTGATTAGACCTTTGGCTTTTCGGTCCATAACATCATACTGAGCTGCCGCAGTAGGATCTGAGGGTCTTTGGACATTCGAATCAATAGCATCCCAAAGATCTCGATCTATTAGCAGATCTTCCATCTTCAGCTTCCACATCTCAAAATTACTTCCATTAGATTTTTCCACCTCTATTCTCCCTGACGAACTCGCCATCTGAATATTCCTGCAACAAGATCAAAAAGTGTCTTTTGCACAAGCTCCCACTCAAATTTGGATTAGTTCAAAAAACCCAACTGCCCACAATTGAAACCAAAGGTGATCAGGCTCTGATACCACTTGTAAGGAAGTTAAGTAGCGGAAACAACTTCCTACACTAACCTTGAGAGGAGGGTAATGCAAAACTTTTTCAGATCATTACAACAGTTACAGAAAATAGAAATAGATATAATAGCATTCATACCACAACACAATGATTTACGTGGGGAAAACCCTTTCGGGAGAAAAACCCCACCCTCCAAAAGCAGCTCAATATTTTATTCAGCAATCAAAAATAGATTACAAAATACTTGCAGAGCAAGCTCTTCACAGGAGTACCACTAATCAGAGATTCAGAGGCAACTCAATAGCCATAAGACTCTTACACACAACCTCTATCTCACACACCTCATAAATAGGAGATACAATACAAGAAACCGTCAAACGGTATTACAAAACCATGGGCTAAAACCACCCAATAAGGTGTAGCCGACCTTATCTCCCTTCTATGACATGTTAAAGCACACATCAACTCGTGTCGCTCCCTTTTACAGCTCATTTATGTATTCGATACAAATTATTTTTCCTATTTCAGGAGTACAAACTTCCGGAGGCCATAACTTGAGAACCGGGTGTCCGATTGACGAACCGTTTGAAGCACCGGAAAGCTCGTGAAGTGCTCTATCACCTCGTAACCCGCTTCGCCGGTTACGGAAACTTTTCAGGGCGTTTTGGAGCCTCTAAAGTCCCCAAAATTAAGTTTAAACATTTTATTGCACCCCTCCAAGATGAAAACTTTAATATCTTCAAAACTAGCTGTGACCTTGCGATGAAACTTTACCGGAATGCTTATCTAGCCAACCAGAAGCTTCAGGGAGAGTTTCGCACCATTTCGTGCTCAAATAAAAACTTACTATAAATAGTAACCTCACATAAATGCAAGGTTGAGACACCATTTTTCCCAACACAACGTAGAGCACACTACTCAATCACAATGGGATCCTCACTGACTACATAAAATTTCAGACAACAATCCAAAGAAGTTTGAACTACTAAGATAGCATCTTATATGCCAAAATACTATTCCGGTTGAAACCCTTAACCCCTTTACCAGAATAACCTTTACAATAAATTCCTCACATACATAGTCTCTCTAATATATTTCACATTACATTTGCATCATGATCCATTACATCCATATCCTTATACTATCAAAATGATCTAATTAATCTACCCTATATACCTTATACAATTTTTATGTCTTATGTCAGCTTACAAAGATATACACAATATCAGATTACATGTCAGCCATAAACATAAATTTATAACCATAAAAACATGTTGTCGATGTTGGATCTAAGATATGTTGGCCTCCAATATTAATAACCTTTACTGTATCATGTTGTCCTGCATTGCTGGTGACCAAAGAGTTCTTTGTCTTGTCAGTGCCAGTGACGGTGTAGAGTCTGTGAAGTGCCTGTTGGTATACCATATGAAGCCAAAACCTAGAAACATGTTGCCATCAATGACAACATAGTGAAACCAACCAATAGAGTGTCAATTGCCAACACCTTCAAAACCAATCAACATCATTACGAGAAGCAAAGAGAAGGTTACATTTTTGAGTATAACAAATAAATCAACATCCACTTCATGACAATACAACTTAGTGGAACAATTGCAAAGAATAACCACTCAAATATTAATTTTAGAGCTCCTCAAAGTTTCACCTATTTATAAGGAAATTTTGGAAAAATCTTTAATGGAAACAACAGTTTCAAAAGACCGGGATGTGGATCAATTCCAAAACATGGTGGGATACCTTATATCCCCTCATTGCTTATCATTTTCTGAAAATGATGATGCATCCTTGTAACATCCTCACAATGCTCCCTTACATGTTGAAGTCACCATTAATAAAACTCGTATCAAACATGTACTCATAGATGATGGAGTTGGCTTAAACATTTGTGCATTAATTTTAATAAAGGCATTGTGATATTCGAAAGTGTAGTAGATCCAAAGAAGAAAATAACCATTAAGGCTTATGATGAAGAAGAGAGTTATTCTAAAGGAAATATGGTGTTACAAATCAAAATAGGACCTATAGGAAGGAATACATTATTCCAGGTTTTAGATTTGAATCTATCTTATAACATTCTTGTGGGAAGACCACGGATTCACCACATGCAAACAATTCCTTCTACATATCACCAATGTGTAAAGTTTCCTCATGAGGGACAAGAAGTCACTATAATTGCAGACTCCAGCCAATATTCTTAAAATCTGAAGCCAACAAAAGATACAAGAGTTCCACATAATAGAGAATCAATCTATCCCACCAAAAAAATTCAAGAAAAATTATGGGAAACCTTTGAGAAAAAGGTCAAATTAAATGATGAAGGAATGAGAAATATTCTTTACATAGCTTGACACTTTCACCTAAATCATATGGAAAACCTACAAATGTCCAACCATAGATCTCAGAAAACATAGTAGAAATGTTTGATGGAGCATTTGTTAGAGCTAGAACACTTGCATAAGAAACTGAAGACAATGACATGATAATATGAAGAAACAATAATGATCTAGTCAACTACTGAGAGGGGGGGTGAATCAGTAGATAAAAAATATACTAATCTTCACCAAACTCAGAAAGAATCTCAAAAACAATTGCAAAACTTAACTTAACTATTTTAGTCCTTGTAACCCAAAACTGCAACTACACTGTCAAGCTTACCAATTGACTAAAATATCAATGATACAGTGTAATAGATCTGAATCTCAAATACTATTTAACCAAAACATCAAACCACTTTACTAACATTAGTAATAGCTCATTTCAGACCACTTCCGGTCATTTAACATGTCATAGTGGATTTACTAGTTAAACATATCAACCATATCAAAACACACACAAAAACCATTCACCACTTGACACAATGATTTTCACATGGAAACCCAAATGGGAAAACCATTGTGGGGATGAATATCCATAAGTATTCTGAACTCTTCTGAAGTTTTCCCTGTTAGGAGCCAAGCCTTGTTAGTGTTAGCAAAAGCACACTCTGTTACTATTTACTAAGTTGTCATTAGTTTTTATCCAAAGTCATCCTATATACTCTAGTCAGTTAATACTACCAGAACATTCAGTCGGTAAGCACTAAAGCAGTTGGTTACAGAAGATACAAGTCATAGAGTCTAGTATACACCGAGCTGTCTACCGAGTAACACTCAATGTCTACCGAGCAGCAAAAATGATATACCGAGTGAACACACACCAAGTGAAAACGTGTTACCAGATTCATTGAACATGGACACATGTGTGGAAACGTGTTACAAGATCGAGGAACAAAGAACCGTTATAACATTGGAAATTGCACTTCTAGATTGTGTATGATTTTGAGGTCATCTATCCAATGAAATATTTTGTATAGTTATTCATTCGATGAATCTTGTTTGTAAGATCGATGCATGAACCAAATCACCGTCCTAAGAGATCTATTTATATGCAGAATGATTTAAGGATCAGAGATGAAAAAAAATAGAGGTGTATGAAGCAAGACATGTGTAATAGATAAGGAAGCACTGAGTATTGTGACTATTAGAGACACAGAGGTCACCGAGAAGGATTTCAGAGAACAGTCAAGGAAAAGAGTAAATAGAAGGGTTTACCGAGCTAATCTATGGATTACCGAGGTATTCTATAAGCAAGGTAATCTCATTTTGAGCACATAGAATTTACTATAACATTTCAGATGTAAAGTTGCAGATATTTGTAAAGATTTTATTGTAATATTTTGAGTTGTAAGAGAAACCTTTAACAGGGTAAAAGACTCTAACAAAGTCTATAAATTGTAAAGCCTTTAACCAGGTGCAACATTTAGTTTAGGTGTTGTAAAATCCTTTAGCAAGGTAGATCTAAAGATCTTGATACTCCTAACAGGGTAAGCTATCAGAAATAGCTAATCATGTAGCTCTAATCGAGCACCCTTTATTATTGCAGTAGTGAAGTTGTGGGTGCCATCCCCACCGCAGTTTTTCTCTCTAACCAAGAGTTTCTGCATAACCAAAATATATGTGTTATGGAGTGAATCATGTATGATTGTTATTTATTTATTTTAGCATTATATTATGTTTTAGCAATATTCAGTTTATGCTTAATAGTAAATTTATTGTTGAACAAAGGATTTGAAGTGGTGATTCACCCCTCCCCTCTCAGTACATTAGCTTTCCATATTGGGCCTAACACACTTCAATGAGACATTGTAGGTGATTGAAGGTTTTGTCATTGATGGCAACCTTACAATCCTATGACACCGACACATAGACCACCGACATCGACAGTGAAAGGAAGCATACTGACACAAAAGCCGACAGGAATTTTGTTTGTAATTTATTTTGTTAATTATTGTAAAATCATTGTAAGCCGACTTGGCAAGTTGTAAAATGACTCATATATATAAGAGATCATTATAGAACAATTATGTAAGGATGGAGGAATGTAATTAGGCAAAATAAGGTAGACCTATTATGCGAATTATAGGTTAAGGGTTTATGTATGAAGCAAAGCTACAAACTGGTACTGGATCTAGCATAGTAGATGCTATTTTGAAGAAGTACAACACATTGGATATATATAATCCATTTTGTAAGTTGGTGAGACTTCCCATTTTTTAATTGAGCAGTGAGCTCTAGGAACCTGGCCTTCCTACATGTGCAGGCCCTCTTGTAGCAGTAATATTCTCTTATTGGCCAGTAAATGAATATTGTGGGTCACAAATCCCACTGAGGTTTTTCCCACACCAGGTTTCCTCGTTAAACTACTGTGTTATGGTGTGTTTTTCATGTAATTGCTATTATCTCTATTTATTGCATTATTTCTTGTTTACTGGTACATAGTATTAATATGCTTTACATGTTTTATGTTAAGAAAATCTTTTTACAGGTTAGATATTGATTCACCCCACCCCCCCTCTCACCATCTTTGGGAATCCTAACAATTGGTATAAGAGCTTGGTCCTTTATTTTCAGAAGCCTAACAACTTGAGGAAGATCTTGACGCTGGTAGAGATGGAAAACTTGATGAAGCAATTAGAAGCAACACTCTCAGACTATGATATAGAAAAGTTGAAAAATATTAAACTTGAAGATGATCTAAAAGCTGCACAGGATATTATTCAAGCACTTCAAGAAAATCTTACCATTGCAAGAAATAAGAGAAGAGAACTTTGTGAAAAGATACAAAATGAGAATGATGAAAAGGAAACTCTTAGTGATCTGATAAACAAGTTGAAACAAGAAAACATGACAACAAAGAATGAGATGTAGGATATGACTATGAGATTTTGTAAAGAAATTGAAGATAGAAAGAAGAATGAAGAAGATTTGACTAGAAGACTAAGTGATGCTGCAAATGAGAACACAAGACTTAGCTATGAAAATGATTTGTTGAAGATAGATCTGATGCATACACAGAATGACTCCAATGAACTTATGAGGCAGAAATAAATCTTAGAAAGAGAATTGGATACTGCAAATCAGCACAAAGACAAATTCAAGAAAAGCTTAGAAGAACTTGGTGACTTATTGAAGAATCAGAAACCTAATGGTGACACTTGTGGACTTGGCTTTGAAGTTGGAGAAAGCTCCGGTACTACAAACACACAGGATCATAGCAAACCGGTAAGACAACCTACTGCTTATAAATTCAATGGCAAATGCTTTAACTGTAACAAGTATGGTCATAGACAAAATCAATGTAGATCTAGAAATTATCAGAATACCAATACACCCACCGATCAATGTTCAAAATGCAACAAAGTTGGTCATAATTATGAAAATTGTAGAATGAATGTAAGATGTTATGTTTGTGGAAGATTTGGACATCTATCTAATCAATGCAGAACACAAACCGACATAGGATATGGGAAAGCTATTTAGAAAAATAATGTGACTTGTTATGTTTGTAACAAGATTGGACATATTGCTATATTTTGTAGAAGCAAGTCCTCACCGGTAAATAACAAAGGTCCTAGTTTGAAAGGTAAAGAAAAAGTTGAAGAAGTTAAGCAGGAATTCTCAAAACAATAGATCAGGAAATCAGAACTGAAAGTTGATAGGAATACTCCTCCACCGACACAATAGAGTAACACTCCACTAGCAGGAGACTCTTCATCTAACTGAATAAATTTCCTTGAGGGTTTGGCAATCAAATGTGAAAACATGCTATTATTCCCTCGGTTGATGGTGAGAAGTTGAAATTACTTCTATACCGATAGATAAGTTAAGTGATTGCTTAACCGGCAAGCGTTAAATGTGGTGGTTGGGAAATTAACATTATAAATCAACGTTTTTGGCTCCATTTTCATTTCACCGAGCATTCAAACATTCGAAGAGCACAGAAATTCTTGAGCAAAGGCATTTCGAGCAAAGAAGCAAAGCAATTCAGCAATCAATCGTTCCTAAGGCAGATAAAGGTATTTATAATCATGGCTTCTTCATCTGTTCCTAAATTCATAGCAAACCCTACTGTAGTCGAAGTAATCAAGCACCCTAGACTCATATTTCAGTTAGTTCCCGAAATAGCTAAGAAGGATGATAATGTTGGTGCATTTTCTCAAATTCCCAAACAATAGTTTTCGCTGAAGACCATAGAATGTACAATCATTGTCACATAGAAGATTTAGGTGATGAGGAAATCAAGAGCATGTATAAAACTATAATCTATGATGATTCTAGTAATGTAAAACCTGAACACAAAATAGTTGAAACCCTAGGATTCACTGAAATTCTCAATATTCTGGAATTCCCTAAGGATGTTATAAGGATAGTATTAAGCAGGGTACATGGTGCATTCTTTTGCTTAGAATCAGTTCACAAAATCACTAGAGAGGCAATAAAAGCTGTGTTAGGGTTACCTTCAACCGGTAACAAACCTGATAAGACAAAGAAGGTCTCAAATGACCTAGTGATCAACCTAACAGGTGCAACATCTCAGAAGAGATCTTTAAGAGTGAATGATGTAACCGACATCAATGTTAGATTAATCAGCATGATTTTAGGCTACAAAACAAGACATGCAAATAGGTTAAATTCAGTCTCTAGCCCATGCATAAAGAGTGATTATGATATGATTAAAGATAATGCAAAAATAGATGTGTGTGAATGGTTGAAATATGAGCTTATTGACAATCTTGGAAAGATTAAGAAAGACAAAAAGGGGACATTTAGATTTGGAAACCTACATGTTTGTTTAATGCTGCACATAACAAAATAGGTGTTTGGTATCGGTAACAAGAATCTTGGTTTTGATATACCGATAGGCAAACAACTATTTGATTTACTAAACAACGTGGGGGAAAACAAAGAAAAGAATATAAACGAATACTTTCAAGCATTAAAGGCCTGGATGAATACTAGAGTTAGATTATCACAAGCAATTGTAAATAAGTATAAAGATGAAATATGCTTTGTTATTAAGAAGGATGAGATTTGGATGGAGGAAGTTATCCCAAGAACAATTTGGGTTACTGAGATGGGTTATGAAACTGATGATCACATAATTGAAACATATGCAAAAGCCCTTTTGGAAGCACCTAAGGAACCTAAAGAAGAGGTATTTGGCAGTGCTGAGATTATTGAGAATCAAATTCAGTCTAAGAAAAGGGTAAAGAAGGTAGAAGCAATAGTTAGAAGAGGATCTAGGTAGGCTAAGGCTATCAAAGAAGATGTACTTAAACAAACTGGTATCACTGAAGATGAGTTAGAAGCACTACAACTAGAAACTCACCTTTCACCAGTAGCAGCTTCTTTGGAAAGTTATATGCTAGCTGCATTTAAAAGAGTTGTGAGGAAAAGAGAACCTTCACCGGTATCTACACCTTCTCCTAGAAGAACCAGATAGAAACAACAGGTAGTAAGGCCCTCGGCTAGAAAGATAACTCCAAAGAAGAAGAAGTTAACACCCAAGAAGAAGACTCAACAAAATATTGCTCCAATTGATAAACTACTAGATGAAATAATAGAGGATGGAAAGATAATGAACATCAACAAATTATATGATTCATTATCAGTTGATGACAAAGAAAAAGTTGAAAACAGTGTAATTCTGCACTTGGATATCTACAAGAAATTTTTGATGCAAGTTGTGGATGAATTACTAGCAGAACTGTTTAAAAGACTTGAAGCTAGAAGGCAGCCTGTTGTAGAGCTTGACAAGAAAATAAAAGTTGAAAAACTACTTGCTGTTTATCCAGTCAACTCAGCAAAAGAGATGGATGATTTGATCTCAGAAGCTAACCGGTCAGTATTCTCAATTGCACACCGACATATAGCACTAATGGTTGGTAGAGTGAATGAGGTAGCCGAGGAAACTGCTAATGCATGGGACATATTCCTTGTAGAGAAGGAAAAACAAGAAGAATATAGAAATCCCAAACCTATCAAAGTATATAAGAAAGATAAGGACAAGGGAAAAGGCAAGGTTGGTGGACCACCTAGCATAAAAATAACAGATAATCTACCCCCACCATCTCTGGATACTCCACCGGTAGCTACCACTGAAGATCAACCGGCTAGTGAGAGTGTGGATATATCACAAGAAAACATAAATCCCAATTCTAAGCTATTATACACAGTGGACATTGATACTCAAAAAGTTAATATTGTGGTAGATAAGGATACAACTAGGAAAATAGATATGGCTAGTGAGCCACTGGCAATAGGTAATACAGAAGGTAAACCGGTAGATGATAACATAGAGCAACAGGCTGAGCAACATGCTCCTTCACAGCAACAAGATCATACAGAGTCAGTGCCACCAGGACCCTTTGCTTAAAGAAATGGAAACACAAACTGACCTACCAGAGGTCACCATAAGCAAAGAAATTTCTCCCATCAGTGGAATACAGAGTATTGACTCTTCAAATGCTGAATTCAAACCAACTATTGTAACAAAAGTTCTTTTGGATTCCATCAAGAAGATAATAGATTGTAGCTCACAAGCATACAAGGCAATAGATGATACCATTCCAATTTTGATGTTGATAGCACCTAAATGTAATGTAGATAATAAAGATTCTTTGAGTCAACTTGACACTTTGTCTAAGTATATTATTGAAAACACTGTGATAGTTGAACAAATAAAAGAGGAAGCATTTAAGGAGAGATTAGAGAAGGAAAAACACAAATTCTTTAAGGAAGAGATAAAGAAGTGTACAAGGAAATTTGACACACTTCTACCAGAACTATGTAGTACATTAAAGGAATTCAAAACTTTGTACAGAGACACATGCAAAACTAACCTTTTGACAGTAGATATAGACCGGAAGATTAGAAAGATATAGGAAGAAATAAATCAACTAGCTGACAACTTAATTAATTCATCTGATTCATTATCAATTTTTGAGCAGAAGATAGCAGGTTTTGAGGAAGAACTATTAAAGTTGGAAAGAGAAAAGGAAAGGATAAAAGGTAAGGCTAAAGATCTTAAATGGAGACTAAGTCCAAAATTGGACTACCTCGCCTCCCTAAGGAAAGAAATATCTGATGCTTTGGTTCAAGGACAGAAAACACCGGCAGAGCAAATGTAACAACTCACTAGTACAGTTCAGAGGATAGAGGCCGCAATAAAAGATAGCAAAAATTTTCTTGAGAGCCTGAATTGGGTTTTGGCAGATCTCTTTCAGATTGTAACCAACAAGTTACAAGGGTGAAGCAGGAAACCACACTCTATTTACACTTTGACAACCTTTGTCATTGATGCCAAAGGGGGAGTAGTGGAATGAGAAAAACAATCAGCAAAAGACTCATCAACTTAGGGGGAGTACACATTCTTTTGGTACACAGTTTTGGTAAAATTTTTGGACTTCAATATTTGGATACAATTTTGAATTTTCCTCATGAGTGTTGCCATCAATGCCAAAGGGGGAGATTGTTGGCAAAAGCACACTCCAATGAGACATTGTAGGTGATTGAAGGTTTTGTCATTGATTGCAACCTTACAATCCTATGACACCGGCACATAGACCACCGACATCGATGGTGAAATGAAGCATACCGGCATAGAAGCCGACAAGAATTTTGTTTGTAATTTATTTTGTTAATTATTGTAAAATCATTGTAAGCCGACTTGGCAAGTTGTAAAATGACTCATATATATAAGAGATCATTATAGATCAATTATGTAAGGATGGAGGAATGTAATTAGGCGAAATAAGGCAGACCTATTATGCAAATTATAGGTTAAGGGTTTATGTATGAGGCAGAGCTACAAACTGGTACTGGATCTGGCATAGTAGATGCTATTTTGAAGTAGTACAAGACATTGGATTTATATAATCTTTTTTGTAAGTCAGTGAGACTTCCCATTTTGTAATTGAGCAGTGAGCTCTAGGAACTTGGGCTTCCTGCATGTGCAGGCCCCTCTTGTAGCAGTAATATTCTCTTATTGGCCAGTAAGTGAATATTGTGGGTCACAAATCCCACCGAGGTTTTTACCACACCGTGTTTCCTCATTAAACTACCGTGTTATGGTGTGTTTTTTATGTGGTTGCTATTATCTCTGTTTATTGCATTATTTCTTGTTTACCGGTACACAGTATTAATATGCTTTACATGTTTTAAGTTAAGAAAATGTTTTTACCAGTTAGAAACTGATTCACCCCCCCTCTCAGTATCTGTGGCAATCCTAACAATTGGTATCAGAGCTTGGTCCTCTATTTTTAGAGCCTAACAGCTTGAGGAAATCTTGACACTGGTAGAGATGGAAAACTTGATGAAGCAATTAGAAGCAACTCTCTCAGACTATGATACAGAAAAGCTGAAAAATATCAAACTTGAAGATGATCTAAAAGCTGCACAGAATATTATTCAAGAACTTCAAGAAAATCTTACCATTGCAAGAAATAAGAGAAGAGAACTTTGTTAAAAGATGCAAAATGAGAATGATGAAAAGGAAACTCTTAGTGATCTGATAAACAAGCTGAAACAAGAAAACATGACAAAAAAGAATGAGATGCAGGATATGACTATGAGATTTTGTAAAGAAATTGAAGATAGAAAGAAGAATGAAAAAGATTTGACTAGAAGACTAAGTGATGCTACAAATGAGAACTCAAGACTTAGCTAATAAAATGATTTGTTGAAGATAGATCTGATGCATACACAGAATGACTCCAATGAACTTATGAGGCAGAAATAAATCTTAGAAAGAGAATTGGATACTACAAATCAGCACAAAGACAAATTCAAGAAAATCTTAGAAGAACTTGGTGACTTATTGAAGAATCAGAAACCTAATGGTGACACTTGTGGACTTGCCTTTGAAGCTAGAGAAATCTCTATTACTGCAAACACATAGGATCATAGAAAACCGGTAAGACAACCTACTACTTATAAATTCAATGGCAAATGCTTTAACTATAACAAGTATGGTCATAGACAAAATCAATGTAGATCTAGAAATTATCAGAATACCAATACACCCACCAGTCAATGTTCAAAATGCAACAAAGTTGGTCATAATTCTAAAAATTGTAGAATGAATGTAAGATGTTATGTTTGTGGAAGATTTGGACATCTATCTAATCAATGCATAACACAAACCGGCATAGGATATGGGAAAGCTATTTAGAAAAATAATGTGACTTGTTATGCCTGTAAAAAGATTGGAGATATTGCTAAATTTTGTAGAAGCAAGTCCTCACCGGTAAATAACAAAGGTCCTAGTTTGAAAGGTAAAGAAAAAGTTGAAGAAGTTAAGCAAGAATTCTCAAAACAATGGATCAGGAAATCAGAACTGAATGTTGATAGGAATACTCCTCCACTGGCAGAACAAAGTAACACTCCACCGACAGGAGACTCTTCATCTAACTGAAGAAATTTCCTTGAGGGTTTGGCAATCAAATGTGAAAACATGCTATTATTCCCTCGGTTGATGATGAGAAGTTGAAATTACTTCTATACCAGCAGATAAGTTAAGTGATTGCTTAACCGACAAGCATTAAATGTGGTGGTTGGAAAATTAACATTATAAATCAATGTTTTTGGCTCCATTTTCATTTCACCGAGCATTCAAACATTTGTAGAGCGCGAAAATTCCTGAGCAAAGGCATTTTGAGCAAAGAAGCAAAGCAATTCAACAAGCAATCATTCCTAAGGCAGATAAAGGTATTTATAATTATGGCTTCTTCATCTGTTCCTAAATTCATAGCAAACCCTACTGTAGTCAAAGAAGGATGATAATGTTGGTGCATTTTCTCAAATTCCCAAAGGAGTAGTAATTGTTGAAGACCCTAGAATGTACATTCATTGTCACATAGAAGAATTAGGTGATGGGGAAATCAATAGCATGTATAAAACTATAATCTGTGATGATTCTAGTAATGTAAAACCTGAACACAAAATAGTTGAAACCCTAGGATTCAATGAAATTCTCAGTATTCTGGAATTCCCTAAGGATGTTAAAAGGATAGTATTAAGTAGGGTACATGGTGCATTCTTTTGGTTAGACTCAGTTCACAAAATCACTAGAGAGGTAGTAAAAGCTATGTCAGGGTTACCTTCCACCGGTAACAAACCTGATAAGACAAAGAAGGTCTCAAATGACCTAGTGATCAACCTAACAGGTGCAACATCTCAGAAGAGATTTTTAAGAGTGAATGATGTAACTGACATCAATGTCAGATTCATTAGCATGATTTTAGGCTACAAAACAACACATGCAAATAGGTTAAAATAAGTCTCTAGCCTATGCGTAAAGAGTGCATGTGATATGATTAAAGATAATGCAAAAATAGATGTGTGTGAATGGTTGAAAGATGAGCTTATTGACAATCTTGGAAAGATTAAGAAAGACAAAAAGGGGACATTTAGATTTGGAAACCTACTTGTCTGTTTAATGCTGCACATAACAAAATAGCTGCCCGGTATCGGTAACAAGAATCTTGGTTTTGATATACCGGCAGGCAAACAACTGTCTGATTTAGTAAAAAACATGGGTGAAAATAGAGAAAAGAATATAAATGAGTACTTCCAAGCATTAAAGGCCTAGATGAATACTAGAGTTAGATTATCACAAGCAATTGTAAATAAGTATAAAGATGAAATATGCTTTGTTATTAAGAAGGATGAGATTTGGATGGAGGCAATTATCCCAAAAACAATTTGGTTTACTGAGATGGGTTATGAAATTGATGATCACATAATTGAAACATATGCAAAACCCCTTCTGGAAGCACCCAAGGAACCTAAAGAAGAGTTATTTGGCAATGCTGAGACTATTGAGAATCACATTCAATCTAAGAAAAGGGTAAAGAAGGTAGAATCAACAATTAGAAGAGGATCTAGGCAGGCTAAGGCTATCAAAGAAGATGTACTTAAAAAAACCGATATCACTAAAGATGAGTTAGAAGCACTACAGCCAAAAACTCACCTTTCACCAGTCGCAACTTCTTTGGAAAGTGATATGCCAGTTGCATTTAAAAGAGTTGTGAGGAAAAGAGAACCTTCACCGATATCTACACCTTCTCCTAGAAGAACCAGACAGAAACAATAGGCAGTAAGGCCCCCAGCTAGAAAGATAACTCCAAACAAGAAGAAGTTAACACCCAAGAAGAAGACTCAACAAAATATTGCTCCAATTGACAAACTACTAGATGAAATAACAGAGGATGGAAAGTTGATGAACATCAACAAATTATATGATTCATTATCAGTTGATGACAAAGAAAAAGTTGAAAACAGTGTAATTCTGCACTTGGATATCTACAATAAATTTTTGATGAAAATTGTGGATGAATTACCTGCAGAACTATTTAAAAGACTTGAAGCTAGAAGGCAGGTTGTTGTAGAGCTGGGCAAGAAAATAAAAGTTGAAAAACTACTTGCTGTTTATCCAGTCAACTCACCAAAAGAGATAGATGATCTGATCTCAGAAGCTAACCGGTCAGTATTCTCAACTGCACACCGACATATAGCACTAATGGTTGGTAGAGTGAATGAGGTAGCAGAGGAAACTACAAATGCATGAGACATATTCCTTGTAGAGAAGGAAAAACAAGAAGAATATAGAAATCCCAAACCTATCAAAGTATATCAGAAAGATAAGGACAAGGGAAAAGGCAAGGTTGGTGGACCACCTAGCATAAAAATAATAGATAATCTACCCCCACCACTTCTAGATAGTCCACCAGTAGCTACCACTGAAGATCAACCGGCTAGTGAGAGTATGGATATACCATAAGAGGACACAAATCCCAATTCTGAGGTATTATACACAGTGGAAATTGATACTCAGAAAGTTAATATTGTGGTAGATAAGGATACAACTGGGAAAACAGATATGGCTAGTGAGCCACCGGCAACAGGTAATACAGAAGGTATATTGGTAGATGATAACATAGAGCAACAGGCTAAGCAAATGCTCCTTCACAGCAACAAGATCATACAGAGTCAGTGCCACTAGCATCAGCTAAGCAAGACAAACCTTTGCTTAAAGAAATGGAAACACAAACTGACCTACCAGAGGTCACCATAAGCAAAGAAATTGCTCCCATCGGTGGAATACAGAGTGTTGGCTCTTCAAATGCTGAATTCAAACCAGCTAATGTAATAAAAGTTCTTTTGGATTCCATCAAGAAGACAATAGATTGTAGCTCACAAGCATACAAGGCAATAGATGATACCATTCCAATTTTGAAGTTGATAGCACCTAAATATAATATAGATAATAAAAATTCTTTGAGTCAACTTGATACTTTGTCTAAGTATATTACTAAAAACACTGTGATAGTTGAACAAATAAAAGCAAAAGCATTCAAGGAGAGATTAGAGAAGGAAAAACACAAATTCTTTGAGGATGAAATAAAGAAGTGTACAAGGCAATTTGACACACTTCTACTGGAACTATGTAGTGCATTAAAGGAATTCAAAACTTTGTACAGAGACACATGCAAAACTAACTTTTTGACAATAGATATAGACCAGAAGATCAGCAAGATACAAGAAGAAATAAATCAACTAGCTAACAACTTCAATAATTCATCTGATTCATTATCATTTTTTGAGCAGAAGATAATAGGTTTTGAGGAAGAATTATTAAAGTTGGAAAGAGAAAAAGAAAGAATAAAAGGTAAGGCTAAAGATCTTAAATGGAGACTAAGTCCAAAATTGGACTACCTTGCCTCTCTAAGGAAAGAAATATCCAATGCTTTGGTTCAAGGATAGAAAACACCAGCAGAGAAAATGCAACACCTCATCGATATAGTTCAGAGGACAGAGGCTGCAATAAAAGACAACAAAATTTTTCTTGAGAGCCTGAATCTAGTTTTGGCGGATCTTTTTCAGATTGTAACCAACAGGTTACAATGGTGAAGTAGGAAACCACACTCTATTGACACTTTGACAACCTTTGTCATTGATGCCAAAGGGGGAGTAGTGGAATGAGAAAAATAATTAGAAAAAGACTCATCAACTCAGGGGGAGTACACATTCTTTTGGTAAACAGTTTTGTAAAAAAATTTGGCCTTCAATTTTTGGATACAATTTTGAATTTTTCTGAGTGTTGCCATCAATGCCAAAGGGGGAGATTGTTGGAAAAAGTACACTCCAATGAGACATTGTAGGTGATTGAAGGTTTTGTCATTGATGGTAACCTTACAATCCTATGACACCGGCACACAGACCACCAACACCGACAGTAAAAGGAAGCATACCGGCACAAAAGCCGACAGGAATTTTGTTTGTAATTTATTTTGCTAATTATTGTAAAATCATTGTAAGCCAACTTGGAAAGTTGTAAAATGACTCATATATATAAGAGATCATTATAGAACAATTATGTAAGGATGGAGGAATGTAATTAGGCGAAATAAGGCAAACCTATTATGTGAATTATAGGTTAAGGGTTTATGTATGAAGTAGAGCTACAAACCGGTACTAGATCTGGCATAGTAGATGCTATTTTGAAGCAGTACAACACATTGGATTTATATAATCTTTTTTGTAAGTCAGTGAGACTTCCCATTTTGTAATTAAGCAATGAGCTCTAGGCACTAGGGCTTCCTACATGTGTAGGCCTCTCTTGTAGCAGTAATATTCTCTTATTGACCAGTAAGTGAATATTGTGGGTCACAAATCCCACCAAGGCTTTTCCCACACTGATTTTCCTCATTAAACTACTGTGTTATGGTGTGTTTTTCATGTGGTTGCTATTATCTCTGTTAATTGCATTATTTCTTGTTTACCAGTACACAGTATTAATATGCTTTACATGTTTTAAGTTAAGAAACTTTTTTTACTGGTTAGATACTGATTCACCCCCCCCCCCCCCCTCTCAGTATCTATGGGAATCCAAACAATTAGAAGCTTTACAAAAATGTCATTTTAGGAACAGATCTGCTTAAGGACCACCCGATTAAGGGATTGACTACAATACCCTATTAAAGGCAATACCCTATAAGAGGTAACCTCAATGGAGGATTTGAAACCCAAGCTAATGGATGACATGGTTAGAATATTTGAACAAGAAGCCTATTAAATCTTACCTGGTTAGGGGATTTTATTGTTGTAATGGTTAGAGAACAACAGGCTCTTGCTGACATGGTAATAGCATTGCTCTGCTTAACATTATGCAGATATTCCTTCTGGTTTAGCAACAACAACTCACACTTAAAAAAATTTCCAACCCAATTTACAAACAACTCATCGACCTTAAATACAAATACAATAGGTCAGTAACACAACACAAAACCTAAGATCTCATAGAGATTACAAACATATCGATTAAAACATGATCGTTAGATTACATAGCAATTAACTGCACATTGTTCAAGACAACTTCGACCACTCTTGGATCACTCCTTGATCACCATACATTGGATCCTACAACTCATAATGTGTTATTCACTTCATACTATGCATTTGATCATTCACAAGATAAAACAGTTATCTCTACGCACCAAATCCACTTTGAAACTCATCACATGCAACATGCATACATGGCATCTACATCTCCACTCATCATTCAATCATAAAACATCATTACCGATTCTCCAAGCTCCATCGGTTAGGGTTCAACATATCAATAGGTTAGGGTTATCGGTTGATCTCTCTGCTTCAATAGTAATACTAGTTTCCAACACTACTTCACTACTAGTTATAATACAACTTTATTACCAGTTGCTATTGACATCAATCTCAACACTATACTTCATCAAAGCATTCTTCATGCAATGCCAAAAATCTCCCCCTTTGGCATTGGTGGCAATACAAATATCAATACCACATGATTGTGATGATTGAGAGTAAAGCATATACACAGAATAGGAATCCTGGTTTACATTTTCACATATACTCTCCTTCAACTTGTCTTCATGTCTTCAGCTGGTAACTGGCTATCAATCAATCATGTACAGTTCTTTTCCCCTAAATAGTTCTTCTCCTCCTTTGACAGCAATGTCAAACTAAAAGTAAAACATACAATGTCATACTTCATTGTTTTGCAACTAGTTGCTCCCCTTGTGGAGTAGCTCCAATCTACACCCATCCTTCCTCAAGATTTCCAATAGGCTCTAGGACTGATGTCTTCCACATTCGCATAATTAACTTCATGTAGGGGTACAACCCCTAACTTACCTCTAAGATACTCAAATGTCGCCTTAGGTAGAGGTTTAGTAAATATATATGCAAGCTTTTGTTTTGAAGAAACATGCTCCAATGACACATCTTTACTCTGCACTATCTCTCTCTGAAAATGATACTTCAACTCAATATTCTTGGTTCTAGCATGCAACACCAGGTTCTTTGAAATGTTTATAGCACTGGTGTTATCACAAAAAATATTTACCAGTTCTGAGATTTTCAACTTGAAACCTTCCAAAATGTATTTCATCCAGATTGCTTGTATACAATTCATGTATGCTGCAACATACTCAACTTTTGTGGTTGATTGGGAGATATAATTTTGTTTCTTGCTGCTCCAAGACACAAGTCTGCCTCCAAGAAAAAATGCTCCTCCGGATGTACTCTTCCTATCATCACCATTGCCTGCCCAATCTGCATCTGTATAGACTTTCAAATCAAAGTCTCTTACATATGGATACCATAATCCATAATCAATTGTACCTTTCAAATATCTGAATATTCTCTTAGTTGCTACCATGCGCGTCTCCTTAGGACTTTTCTGAAATCTTTCAACTAATCCAATTGCATGAGCAATGTTTTCTCTATTGTTAACAACATAATGTAGTTTCCCTATCATAGACTTGTACTCCTTTTCATCGACTGATGCATAATCATATTCCTTAGACAATTTGCAGCCTGTAACCATTGGTGTTCCTATTGGTTTACAGTCTCCCATTCATAAAGTCTTCAACACCTCTTTCACATACTTGGACTATGTGATAAAAATTCCTTCCTTCATCTATTGAATTTGCAAACCTATAATTTTTTTTTATCTCACCTACCAGAGATATCTCAAATTCACTTTTCATCTCATTAGCAAAGTCATCACACATGTCGTCATTACCTCCAAAAATAATAGCATCCACAAATACCTCACTAACTAGTATCTTATCTCCTTGTGTCTTGAGATATATGTTACTATCTTCACTGGTTCTATGAAAACCAATCTTCACTAAGTGAGAATGTAGTCTCTCATACCATGCCCTAGGTGCTCGCTTCAAACCATAAAGTGCCTTATGTAATTTTCACACCATATCCTTTTCTTTAGCCAAATCATAACCATTTGGTTGTTCAATGTAGACTTTTTGTTCCAATATTCCATTTAGAAATGCTGACTTCACATCCATCAAATATACCTTGAATCCTCTATATACAGAAAATGCAAGTAGAGTCCTAATACCTTCACATCTTGCAACTGGTACAAATGTCTCACCATAGTCTTCACCTTCTTCTTGTGCACAAACTTTGTATACCAGTCTGGCTTTATTTCTGACCACTACTCCATCTTCATTTAGTTTATTTATGAATACCCATTTAGTACCTATTACATTCTTGTTCTCTGGTCTAGGTACCGATGTCCATGTATTGTTCTTCTCAATCTGGTCAATTTCTTCTTCCATAGGCTTGATCCAGTGTTCATCTCCAAAGGCTTCCTTTGTTGTTCTAGGCTCAATAGTGGAGATCATACAAGAATTTTGTCTTATCCTTCTTCTAGTTAACACACCAGCAACTTTATCTCCAATAATCTAATCAAGATTATGATTGAGTCTAACATACCTTGGAATAACATGATCATTGTCTTCAGGTTCTTCTTCTTCTTCACTTTCTTCATCTTTTGCAGAACCTACCTATTTCGGTTGAACTGGTGCATCAGTATTTAGTTCACCAACTTCTGGTTTTACCATTTTTGGTTCCAAAATCAAAATGTAAGGTTCATCTTCCTCCTTCTCCTTGTTGGTTTCTCTTGAATCTTTAGGAAACTCATCCACTTAGACATTAATACTTTGAATGATTTTTTGAGTCTGGTTGTTATAACACTTGTAGGCTTTACACTTGGTGGAGTAACCAATAAATATACCTTCATCACTCTTAGCATTAAACTTACCAACATAATCACCTCTTTTGATAAACCATCTACTACCAAAATCTTAAATTAACTAACATTACGTGATCTACCATACCAGTATTCATAAAATATTTTATCCTTATCTCTTTTAACTAGTATCTGGCTCATTGTGTAAATAGCTATGCTGACAACTTCTCTCCAGAATGTCCTGGCTACACCTCCTTGAATTAACATAGTCCTTATAGCTTCAACTACTAACCAATTGTTCCTCTTTGCAATTCCATTCTATTGTGGTGTCCTAGGTGCAGAAAGCTACCTCTTAATTCCATTGTCTTCACACTATCTAGTGAATTCGTCTGAAGTAAATTCACCACCTTGATCAGTTCTTAAGCACTTAAACCTTCTTCCACTTTCATTTAAACTAAGGCTCTGAATTCCTTAAACTTTCTAAAATCTTATGTTGTGTCCTTTAAGAATGTGACCCACAGCATTCTTGAGCAATCACCAATAAAGATCATGAAATATCGATCACCTTGAATACTCTTAGTTCTCATTGGTCCACAAAGGTGGGAATGAACCAAATCTAGCAAATGTTTGGCTAAGAAATATTTTCCCTTGAAAGTTGAGGATGCCATCTTTCCTAACTGACATTCCTTGCACAAAGAATTAACTAGTTTGTCCAACTATGGCAAACCTCTTACTGATTTGGACTTATTGACTCTTACAATGTTATCAAAGTTTATATGACAAAATCTTTGATGCCAAAGCCAACTATCATCTACTTTTGTAGTTAAGCAACTATTGACTTTATAATTTAGGTGAAACAAGTTACCTTTTGTCTATTTGCCAGTTGTGATCAGTTCACCTTTACTTCCATAGATTTTTCACATTCCCTTCTTGAATTCTAGTGGATAACCTCTATCATTGAGTTGAGAAACACTCAAAAGATTGTGTTTCAATCCTTCTACCTAGTAGACATCATTTGCACTACTCTTCCCATTAAGAGAGATGGTTCCCTTTCCTTTCACCGAGCAGGGTGAGTCTTTCCCAAATTTGACAACACCTCCATCAAATTCCTTCAAAGTAAGAAACTTACTCCGGTCACTGGTCATGTGGTGTGAACAACCACTATCTATAATCTAGTCATCGGAACTATCCATGTGAGAGACTAACAACTTCTGATCTAATATCTCTTCCTTAATAGAAAAAAAGATAATGTCCTCATTTGCATTGATGAATACTAAGAGGGGGGGGTGAATTAGTATGCCAAAAATCAGTGTACTTAAACACTCTACTATTCTAACAGTAAACCGGTAAAGCAGCTTAGCAAACAAACTGGTTAACATACATGCAAACCAAACAGAAAATAATGCATTCACCCACAAAAGCACAAACACCATAACACAAGATATTTTGACGTGGAAAACCAAATGGGAAAAACCACAGTGAGATGAAACTCACAAGTAACTATCTGCAGAATAGGAACCAAACCGGTTAAGGTCATACAATGTTCTTTACCAGAACAGATCTTGTTAGGAATCTCAATCTCTGTTAGGAGATAAGTCTGATTAAAGACTACCTTGCTAGAGGATTTAGATCCATAGATGTGAACCACCTTGTTAGAGGATTTACAAAAGGCTTTTTGGGCCTACCCGGTTAAGGGCTTTAGACTTGTCGAAGATGTGAGTAATCAACAAGTGAGTGATCTAGCAAATAGCACAGATTTCTTGTTTAGATCCTTGATAGCACATTCCAAATGCATTCTAGCATTACTTCAGTCTCCAACACATTCACACTCTACCTTCTCTTATAGACCTAAACTTCTCTTCTATAATCACACTTACAAAAACTCTTCAACCACCTTAAACCCTAGCAACAACTAAAACCCTAGACATGATGTCCTTATAAAGGAATCTGATTTCATGTCAGTCCAATAGGATTACAATGCAATTTCCTAGGTTCAATGCATCTAGTCATATTCTATAACATGACACAAAAAGCACCACCAGAGTGTCGGCACTGCCAAAAAATCAGTGGATGGTAACATCACAAAATACCGGTTCCCGGTTTGAAAAAAATGAAGACTGGAAAATATGTGTTCTGCCACTTTGATCCTTCATACCGCTTGAGATCCTCAAACCACTTGGGGTCAACATACTGCTTTAGATAGGTAACCACTTTCTGCAAAACACCAATAGTCTAAAGACTAGCACATGATATCGGTTAGGAACAATTACCGGTTGAGCATAATTCATACATTCACAAAGTGATCTCATAACAAGTGTGTGTCCATCAATGACAATCACAACATCGACCATCAAGAATGCCAACAATCTCCCCCTTTGGCATTGATGGAAACACTTAGGAAAAATTTTGGCGTATAAGTGTTTTACAACAAATAATATGCCATAAGCAAAATTACTCCCCCTAAGCATATACACTATCCCTTTTGTAGAAAATACAATGTATACTATTCTTTATCAAAGATAGACATGAAAGTATGTATCAAAACATCAAAATTTATATACTTCTCACCCTTTGCCAACAATGACAAAAATACTACAGACGAACCCCTGTTCCATTAGTATTAAAATAATAAATGTTTATGACAATAATGAATAAAATTTGTCAAAAACTGATTTAAAGTCCTACAAAAATTGCTTCATAGATAAGGACCATGACTCAAGTAGGGAGGTAGCCACCTCTTTCTTTGTCTGCATCTGGGAGACCTGTTCTTCTATGGCATCTATTGTGCTCATTTATTGAGTGACCATTAGGGCATCAAGATTTAGATAGCATTTCTAGAGAATTTGCAATCTTGGCAGTAAGATCAGTTGAAGTTCCTGCAAGTTCCTTGTCTGGTTGCTTATTTCTGCCTCAATTCATGTAGACTGGAGTTGAAGCCTATGAACAGTTTGTCCATATGTGGAGAAGGAATCATATGGCATCTTGAAGGTGCTAATAAATGACTGCATATCTGATTGCAGTTTGTTCTTCTGGGTGAGCACATCATCACAGAATAGATGAGGTTGACATATCTACTAAGAAGTAGATTGCCCTCATCCATTGCATCTTTGATGTCCTTATGTGCCTTTTGTAGTTCTAACCAAAGCTCATTCAACTTCTTCACCAGGGCAATGTTCAGAGCCTTTTGATGTTCTTTCTTGGCATTTGCCTATGCAACCTCTTCTAGGCTCTGCACTTGATCATCTACAAATATACATAGGAGCTTCAATTGTGCCAGTGAGGAATCAATACTGGGGAGGTTTGTACTAGGTATCAAACTGGTAAGAGTGTCCACTGCAGCTTGGATCACATCTTTCTACTTCTTCCTCCTTATCACTTCTAGGCATTCTTGAGAAACCTTAATGCTCTGTAGTAGCTCCATTTCATTTGCAGACTAGAGGTCAATAGGACTGGTGAGGTTAGTCAGTTTGGCTTGACTACTGGTTGCCTTTGGAGTCTCCATCTGAGTGTTTTTTTCTGCTTCTTCTTTCTCTTCTTCCTTCTTTTTCTTCTCTGTTTCCTTTTGCTTCTCCTCTTCCTTTTCCTCCTCTTCCTTCTTATTCTCCACTTCCTTTCTCTTCTTCTCTTCCTTTTCCTCTTCTTCCTTCTTCTTCTCCTCTTCCTTTCTCTTCTTCTCTTCCTTTTCCTCTTCCTTCTTCTTCTTCTCATCTTCTTGTTTCTTTTTCTCCTCTTCCTCTTTTCTCTTTTTCTCATCTTCTTCTTTCTTTTTCTTCTCATCCTCTTTTCTCTTTTCCTCCTCTTTCTTTTTCTTCTCATCTTCCTCTTTCTTTTTCTTCTCATCTTCTTCTTTCTTTTTCTCCTCTTCCTCTTTTCTCTTTTCCTCCTCTTTCTTTTTCTTCTCATCTTCTTGTTTCTTTTTCTCCTCTTCTTCTTTTCTATCCTCTGCTTCCTTATGCTTCTCTTCCTGTTTTGCCTGTTTTCTCTTGTCTTCTTCCTATTTCTCCTTTCCTTCTATTGCTGATGGGTCATCTGGAGTAACATCCTCTACATCCAAAGCATCGACATCAATAGTGTCTATTGGTTCAGTAACCGGGTTTCCTTCATTGTCGAATACTTCATCTGGTTTCTTGATTTTCGGTTCCTTTTCAACTTTCCAGTTTGCCTCAGATACTTGATGCAATCTTAGAGTGGCTTTGGTATGAGAGTGAGTATCATTTATTACCTCAGAGGCTTTTCCTTCAAGCAACATGAGTCTTCTTCTTCTCATGAAGAAGAGGCCTTTAAATTTCTCCAGGATTTCATAGAGTTCTGAGTCAGATACATCAGGGAAATATTGTGCAAATATTTCCTCTCTTATTTCCTGTTCTTTTTCAATGGCAATGCACCATTTGATGTCTAAATAATTATACAAAGAATCCGGTGTCACAGATTTGATATATGAAGGCAACCGGTCATTAGCACATAAATACTTAATGATTTCCTATTCAACTTCTTCCTTTTCTTCATTATTGAAATCATCAAAATGATCTACTAAATCATTCAACAACTTTCTCCTAATATTTTTAATAGTTCTTTGACAATGTGTCAAAGGTTTGTAGGAAGAGATGTCAATATTTACCGGTGCCAAAGTTGTCGGTTCATTCTTTGTCTTTTTCTTCATTTGCCTAGTCTTCTTAGGCTATTCTTCAGACACAATGTCCTCTGAGTCTGGTGAATTATTCTTTGTCTTCCTCTTCCTCTCGAAGACTTTGGCAAGTGTTGCTTCCGGTTTCTTCTTTGCAGGTGATCGCTTGGTCACTTTGGGACTAGATGGAGTAACCAGTGCTAATGCTAAAGGCACTGCCTTTCCTTTCTTTGCTGAGGGTTCTTCAATAGGTGTAACCCTTTCTAGATAAGTGCCGGTTCTTTTTTCCTTAGGATCAAGGGGCGAGGCAAGTAGGGTAGAAGCATACCCATCCAGCATATCATACATTACCTCATAGCCCATAGGCTCCACTTCTTCTTGTCTAGGCTCAACCGCCTCCATTATGCACACATCAATTTCAATGGTGAAGCACATGTGCTCCTCATACTTCTTGACTATATCACTGGATATTCTTATCCTTTGGCTCATCTTGTGCCTGAACTCATCAAAGTATTTGTTCAGCACTTCCGGATAGCCGGTTCCAACCGCTTGTAGACTTTCCTTGATTTGTTTTGTCACCGGTTGATCAACAGACCACTAAATGTCACCTACTCCTGGAAAGTAGCCTTGAAAGTAAAAGAACAATCCAACCAACAGTTGTCCACACTTAAACCTTAATGCATTGTCCTGTTTGATTGATTTGAGATTCAACATGAGTTGTCTTTGCATACAAGTGCACAGATCAAATGATGCATCCTCCTTGACCATCTTGTAAGTGGCATTTACCCCTATAGCAGAGACAGAGTTAATTCTACTAGCCAAGAATGTCCGGTAACCTATCACCATGCAGGCATACTTGACCAGATCATCCTTGATTGAGTTGATAGTCATTCCACGTGAGTCACTCACTGAACCGATGAGCTTGAACATTTCAGTCTTGCTGACCTTCCTTAGGGCTGGCACTTGCCTGGTGTTGCAGAAACCGGTGATGACATGAATCGCTTTTGGTGTGATATCATGCGTCCGCTCTAAGTACATCTTATCACCATGTACCCTGCTTAGAATAATGTGAATGTGATCATCCAAGAATTCTTCAAGAAAGTAAACTGCATTATGAAGTTTCTTCTTTTCCATAATGCTGAATTCCAGTTTAATCTTCTTATCCTTTTCGCAGAATAAGCTCAGCTGGGAATGGATCATAAGAGACCCTAGGTCTTCAATTTTGCAGTCTATATAATTGGAAATGCCTTCTTCTACTATAACACTAGTAGGTACTTGAGACAGGGCATTGTATTTTGACTTTCATTGAATGAAGTTTATAGAATCAATAGGTGCACTAGAGCTAGCATGTGATGCAAAAGCCATGATAAACAGAGAATTATGAAAAATACCTTCGTAGATCAAAATTTAGGGCTTCGTAATCTAAACTTAGTCACACACCCCTTCAGTTGCAGAGATATCGCTTTGCATTCTTCACTCTTCCAACAGATGTTTGCTTCAGATTCTCCTTCACGATTTTGACAAGCTCTTTGAATCGCAGTGTAAATTGCTTTTCTTCGCTCTGCACTTGAAAAACTTCTTTGCTCGAAAAAATGACAAGTGAGAAATGATTTGAAAATTCCTTTTAAACAGGTTCTCTACCTGCCATAATAAATGCTCCACTATTAGGGCGTAAACGCTAATTTGCCTTTTACCATTTCTGGTCTTCTACCAACTAATAGGTATCACATACTAGTTAAGGTCTTTTACCAGTGTAAACCGGGGGTTTGAAGCATTTCACCGTTTGCTCCCCCTAATCCTTTCTGATGTGTAGTTTGTCGGTTCTGTGATTTCCACACTAGGTGCAGAAACCGGTTCTTCTTGCAACATCATTGGTTTCTTCTTCCAGGTTTTGTTCATATCTTCTTGAACAATTTCAACATCAATTTTTCCTTCTGGAGTGACCGATATATCATCCGATATACTCTTTCTACTTCTGCAGAATCTGGAAATGTAACCCAGTTTATTGCAATGATAGCAAACTGTTCCAGGTGCTCTCCATGGTCCATTGTTCATGTTTCCAATCTTCCTTCTGCATGTTGTAGCAGTGTGACCACTACCATGACAGATCAAACAGGTTGTTCTCCAACCAGTTGCTACTTGATAGCCACCAGACCATTGGCCATAGGTATTATACCGGTTAGAGCTCCGGTTCACAAGAGGTTCTGGGACACCTCCTTGAGTCCTTTGAGGGTATCTTCTGGTGTTGTTCATAACAGACCTGCATTCAAATGCTCTATGCCCAAACTTGTTGCATGCATAACAGTTACCATTGAATCTATGGGATCTAGGCTTCTTATTTAGAAAATAAGGAAAATTATTGTAAGCCTTACTTCTACATACATTAGCAATGTGTCCTTCCTTGAGACAATTAAAGCAAACAGGTTTGAACTTCTGCTTACCTTTACCTTTGAATGTCGGTTGCTTCTTCAATGCTTCAGCATTTGCACCAAAGGTCTCACCTATCTCATGACCTAAGTAACCAAGTCCATTAGTATTCTTGACAGGTTTGGCCGATTCAAGCTTTTGTTCTAGCTTAACAGTACTCTTGTTGAACATAGCAAGTATTTCCTTTGACTCAGAGAGTTCTTTGGAAATAGTTCACCTTGTACTTCTTCTTTTTCCATTTTTCTCTCATGAAGGTGAGCGGTAAGTGCACTGATCTCTTGCTTCAATTTGGAGATCTCATGATCTTTGTCCTTAACCAGATCTTCAGTTTTCCTTTGGTTCTCAAGCTCTTGACACATTCAAATAGTCAGTCCTTCCAACTCCTTTCTCAAGTTGGAATTAGATTCATTCATCTTTTCTACTTCTTGAATTAGGGCTTCCATATCCGCTTCATTAGAAGAACTATTTTCAGATAGCTTCATCAATTTTTCAGCATGTTCTCTCCTTTTTGCCTGAGAGGCCTTGTATTTGACCATAAGATCATCATAGGCTTGCTCAGATTGAGTGAGCCAATGAGTAAGTTCCCTCACAGTGTATTCCCCCATATCTCTTTCCAAGTGGTTAGACTTATAGAAAGGTTGGCTCTGATGCCAATTGATTAATACTAAGAGGGGGGGGGGTGAATTAGTATGCCAAAAATCAGCATACTTATACACTCTACTATTCTAACAGTAAACCGATAAAGCAACTTAGCAAACAAACCGGTTAACACACATGCAAACCAAATAGAAAATAATGCATTCACCCACAGAAGCACAAACACCATAACACAAGATATTTTGACGTGGAAACCCAAATGGGAAAAACCACAGTGAGATGAAACTCACAAGTAACTATCTGCAACCAGACCGGTTAAGGTCATACAATGTTCTTTAGGAATCTCAATCTTTGTTAGGAGACAAGTCCGATTAAAGACTACCTTGCTAGAGGATTTTAGATCCATAGATGTGAACCACCTTGTTAGAGGATTTACTAAAGGCTTTTTGGGCCTACCCTGTTAAGGACTTCAAACTTGTCGAAGATGTGAATAATCAACAAGTGAGTGATCTTGCAAATAACACAGATTGCTTGTTTAGATCCTTGATAGCACATTCCAAATGCATTCTAGCATTACTTCAGTCTCCAACACATTCACACTCTACCTTCTCTTACAGACCTAAACTTCTCTTCTATAATCACACTTACAAAAACTCTTCAACCACCTTAAACGCTAGCAACAACTAAAACCCTAGACATGATGTCCTTATAAAGGAATATGATTTCATATCGGTCCAATAGGATTACAATAAAATTTCCTAGGTTCAATGCAACTATTCATATTCTATAACACAACACAAAAAGCACCACTAGATTGTCGGCACTGCCAAACAATCGGTGGATGGTAACTCATCACAAAATGCCGGTTGGTAACTCATCACAGAGTATTACTGGTTTAAACAAAATACCGGTTTAAGCAAAATACCTGTTGCCAGTTTGACAAAAATAAAGACTGGAAAATATGTGTTCTACCACTTTTATCCTTCATACCACATGAGATTCTCGAACCACTTGGGGTCAACATACTGCTTTAGATAGGTAACCACTTTCTGCAAAACACCGATAGTCTAATGACTAGCACATGATACCGGTTAGGAACAATTACCGGTTGAGCATAATTCATACATTCACAAAGTGATCTCATAACAAGTGTGTGTCCATGAATGACAATCACAACATTGACCATCAAGAATGCCAACATGTATCTTCCTCGAATTCTTCATATGTGATTCCTCCATCTACTGTAATGAGACAATTCCTTTTACATTTGCCTTTATACTTCCTAAACTTCTCACATTTCTCTTCATTGTCTCCATTTGGATAGTTAGCAACAATATGTCCAATCTGATTACATGCAAAACACTTCAATGGTAATTTACCTCTTTACTTACCGGTACCTCTGGGTAACCACTTTGCCAACAGTGCTTCAAGCTCAATTAGGCCATCTTCATCATCTTCCTCTCAGCTAGATCTAGACTCATGACTGTATCTCACTTCTCTGATTTTCCTTACCAGTGGGGTAGAGACTGAGGTTCTAAATGCATATTCAAATTTCTAAACACTTCCATCATAACCATTTAATTCAAAAGAAATCAGTTTACTAATGATAGAGTCAAGAGTTACCTTTGATTTATCAATAGACTTGAGATCCTAAATGGTTGCCATCAGATAGCATAGACTGGTAGAAGGATTATCAACACCTTGCTAACCACAATGGTATCCTCCACTCTACCTCCAACACTCTTGATTTCAACGACTATATCTTTGATCCTCTTACCATACTGTTGAATATTTTCACCTTCAGTTATCCACATATCATCAAATTTACCTCTTAAACTCTCTTCCTTGACAATCTTAACAAGCTCATCACTGCTATAGATCTCTTCTAGTTTCTTCCATACTTCATATGCAGTCTCCAATCCGTGAACATCAACATACTCAAAATTAGATAGGGAACTGATGATGGCCTCCAATGCTTGATTATTCTCTTGTTGCTCCTTCTTTTGATCATCTGAAAAAATCCCACCATGCAAGTTATATTTAGTAACAACATGTTCCCAGTACTGGCTTCCTAAACTCTTATTATATATTTTCATCCTATCACTCTAGATTCTATAGTTTTCTCTATTGAACTTCAGACCTTCTTTCTTCATCATGTTCTCCTAGATCTTTTCCTCAAGCTATTAGGCTTAAACACAAGAGGACCTGGACAAATCTGATACCAATTTATAATATGATGAAACAATAATGATCTGGTCAACTACTGAGAGGGGGGGTAAATCAGTAGATAGAAAATATACTAATCTTCACCAAACTTAGAAATAAACTCAAAAGAAATTTGCAAAACTTAACTTAACTTAACCAGTTTAGTCACTATAACTAAAAATCTGCAACTGGACTATCAAGCTTACCGGTTGACTAAAATATCAATGATATAGTGTAATAGATTTGAATCTCAAATACCATTTAACCAAAACACCAAAACCACTTTACTAAGCTCATTTTAGATCACTTCTGGTCATCTAAACATGTCATAGTGGATTTACTAGTTAAACATATTAACCATATCAGAACACACACAAAAATCATTCACCACTTGACATAATGATTTTCAAATGGAAACCCAAATGGGAAAAACCACAGTGCGGATGAATACCCACAAATATTTAGAACTCTTCTGATGTTTTCCCTGTTAGGAGCCAAGCCTTGTTAGAAGCTTTACAAAAATGTCATGTTAGGAACATATCCGATTAAGGACCACCTGGTTAAGGGATTGACTACAATACCTGGTTAAAGGCAATACCCTGTAAGAGGTAACCTCGGTGGAGGATTTAAAACCCAAGCTAATGGATCACCTGGTTAGAGAATTTGAACAAGAATCCTATTAAATCTTACCCGGTTAGGGGATTTTATTATTGTAATGGTTAGAGAACAACAAGGCCTTGATGATCTAGTAATAGAACTGCTATGCCAAATTAGATTCTTTTATGCTCGTATCTACCTTCACAACATTATGTAGATACTCCATTCTAATAACCAGAAGACAACTAAGAGGGGAGGTTCAATTAGTTGTTACAGATTACTAGAACTATTAGCATTTAAAAATTTAATACCCAAACACAAAATATTAATATCGGAATAATAGTTAAACCAATTAAGCATAAACAATAATCACATAATAAAATCCATCCACATAACACCAAGATTTATATGTGGAAAACTCAGTAAAGTGAAAAACCATGGTGGGAAGCCTACCCACAATCAGATAATACTTTTACAGCAAGTATGTGAATTAAAATTGAGAATTGAGGGGCCTACACTTGTAGGAAGGCCAACAACCTAGAGTGCACTACTCTTCATAAAAGAAGTCTCACTGACTACATAGAAATCTAGAAGTGTTGAACTACAAAAGATAGCATCTCCTATACCTGAGTACGGTTCTAGTTAAGCTCAATACTAGAGGACTAAATCCTCTTACATAAACCCAATTCCATCTCCAATGATCAACCAAATCCTCTACCTGACTGATATTACATTATTTGCATATTACATTCCTTAACCATGACCTCTAGCCATAACCATGATGATCTACAATGAGATCTTACATCTTATATATACAAACCCTCGACCATAAACAATTAGGCTAGCCACCAGATAATAAACCAATTACATAATTACAAACCATGTCGGCTTTAGACCAAACAAATAATAACCAACACATAAGACATCCCAGAAATACATTGAGAGGTCCAATCCATACGTTACATTAAAGTCAGTCCATAACCTAGATCAATCGGGACCCAGTATAGGTCCACACATCACAACAATGATCTCCATCTACCAAGTCTTGAACATGATCACCAACAACATCTTGAAACTCCACCAAAAGCTGCACCAACACCACTTATGCAATTCATCAAAGATCTTCATCAAAATCTCTTAGGAGAAACCCTCATTGAAATAAGAAACTAAGCTTCTAAACAAACAGGATAGCATCCGATCACGAGACCAAAACCAACTGATCAAATATGAGCATGAGTATCATGAACAAGCCAATTCCATCACCAAACTATACTAGAGCCTACCGGATCATGCCGGATCTAGATTAACCAGAGACCACTCAACCTACCGGGAATAGAATGGTGTCGATAAAGCATCCAAACAACTAATGTTGGCATCAATGACAAAACATCAATGCAACACATAATCAATTCCACTAAATGGCCAATAATCTCCCCCTTTGGAATTGATGGAAACACTAGATGTGAAAAATATCTAAGTAACAAGAAATGCCAAATAATTCTCCCCCAATGGAAGACAACCAACAATCTCCCATATACAGCTCTGAATATCAATATCTCTCCCTTTTATTTTTCTTATGCATATATCTCCCCCTTTGATTTTTCATTTTTCTTTCATCTTTTTCACATCAATATCTCTCCCCCTTTGACATCAATGCCAAAAATCTGACAAAAATATCAAAGCAAGAACATAAACCACTAAATCAAAAAACTGACTACTCCCCCTAAGTAGTAGCATCCCACATTAGTGCTAGAATGAATAGTATCTCTGATAATGCATGTCAGACTGATTCCAAACCAGATCAATCAAGTCTCTACTAGAGGGGCAGAAACTCCCAGTCTGTCTCTCAGCTACTCAAACGATTCCTTGGGCAAAGGTTTAGTGAAATTATCTGCAATGTGCTCTTTAGTCTTCACATAAACCAGTCTAACTTCATTTCCTTCTACCTTGTCCTTCAAAAAGTTATACTTGATAGATATGTGCTTTGTTTTAGAATGAAATACCATATTCTTTGATATATCAATAGCAACAAAGTTATCACAATGAATAACTACTGGTGTATCACAATCCAGCTTTATATCCTTCAACATTTGTTTCATCCATAGAACTTGTGTACAAATAGTAGCAGCAACAACATACTCAACTTCAACAATAGATAAAGAAGTACATGGCTATTTCTTGCCGATCCATGAAACCAACTTCTTTCCAAGAAAGAAAGCTCCACTGGAAGTACTTTTTTGGTCATCAACATCTCCAGCCCAATCAACATTTGTATATGCACATAAAGTAAAATTATCATCCTTAGGGTACCATAAGCCATATTTTGATGTACCTTGCAAGTATCTAAAAATTATTTTCACCTCAATCTCATGATTTTATCTAGGATCACTTTGAAATCTTGAAACAATACAAACAACATTCATAATGTCAGACCTAGTCTGAGTCAAATAAAGTAGACCACCAATCATAGACTTGTATCTTGTAGGATTTACCAGTGCAGAAATATTTTTTCTTGTCAATTTCTCACTTGTAACCATAGGATTACTTACCGGTTTAGAATCTACCATACCAAATTTCTTCAGCAATTCCTTAGCATATTTAGTTTGATAGATAAAAATACCTTTGTCAGTCTGAGTAATTTGCAAACCTAAGAAAAACTTAATCTCACCAATCATAGACATCTAAAATTCCTTCTCCATATTCTTGGAAAATTCAATTCATAACTTATCTTCACCTCCAAAAATAATGTCATCAACAAATACTTCAATAATTAGTATATCATTATTAGCGATCTTATAATATAAATTATTGTCAGCGCTGCCTTTAGTAAAACCAACATTCAAAATATATTTATCCAACCTAGCATACCAAGCTTTAAGTGCTTGTTTCAATCCATATAAAACTTTCCTTAACCTGCAAACCATATTTGTGTCATCTGATAGTGAAAAACCATCAAGTTTCTCAATATAAACTTCCTCATCAAGATCCCCATTCAAAAATGCACATTTAACATCTATCTAATAAACCTTGTAGTTTTTATAAGCAACATAGGCAAGAAATAATATTACAGCTTCAATCCTAGCTACAGGTGCAAAAGTCTCTCCATAATCAATTCCTCCCTTTTGAGAATATCCTTTACAAACCAATCTAGCCCGATTCCTTATAACTTGACCATCCTCATTAAATTTTTTCCTAAAAACCCATTTAGTTCCAATTACATTTTTATTTTTAGGCCTAGGAACCAATGTCCATGTGTTATTTTTCTCAATCTGATCTAATTCTTCTTCCATAGCTTTCAACCAATATTCATCTTTGCATGCCTCAATTACTTATACCGATTCAACTTGTGAAGTTAAACATACCTCATTAGTTTCCATTCTTCTTCTTGTCATCACTCCATTGCTCTTATCCCCAATGATCTAATCTTCTGAATGATTCAATCTCACATACCTAGGAGTCTTTTGACTTTATGTTCCTCTTCCCTATTCTTCAGTTACTATAGAATTTTCTAATACTACCGGAGTAACTAGTTCAACTCTCTATTCCGGTAAAGGTACTACTGGTTTAGATATAATCATTTCCATTGTCAGTTCCTTCTCATAAATTCTTATTTGACTTCTATTAAGCTCATCTACTTTGACATTAGCACTCTCCACAATTCTCTGCAATCTCTTGTTATAACATCTATATGCTTTGATTTCATTAGAATAACCAAGAAATATGTCTTCATCACATCTAGGATCAAATTTCCCAATGATATCATCTCTCCTGATATAGAATTTACTACCAAAAATTCTGAAATACTTAACTGTAGGTGTATTACCAAACCATAATTCATAAGGTGTCTTACCAGTTTCTCCTTTGCTATGTACTATGTTGAATGTATAAACCATTGTGTTCACTTCTTCTCTCCAGTAGATATGAGGTAGACTAGATTCTATCATCATTTTTCTAGCAACATCCAAGATAGTTATGTTCTTCCTTTCCACAACTCCATTCTGCTGAGGTGTCTGGGGAGCAGAAAATTGTCTTCTTATACCATGCTTCTCATAAAAGTTATTAAACTCACCGGATGTGAATTCTCCACCATGATCTGATCTCAAACATTTAATCTTCAATCCTTTCTTATTTTCCACTTTAGCCTTAGATATTTTAAACTTTTTAAATGCATATTTTTCTTTTAGAAAAGTAACCCACATCACTCTAGAATAATCATCAATGATTAGCATGAAATATCTACCACCTTGAAAAGTTTTAACTTTAGCAGGGCCACAAAAATTAGTGTGAATAAGATTAAGAACATCATTTGATTTATCTTGTATATTCCTAAAAGAGGTTTTGACCTATTTATCCATTTGACATTCTTTACATACTAGATTATAGGGTTTCATAATCTTAGGTATATCCCTAACTACCTTAGTTGAACCGATCTTCACAATACAATCAAAATTCATATGACACGACCTTTTATGCCATAGCCAACTCTCATCAATCTATATAATCAAACATGTCTTCTCACCAGAGTTCAAATGAAATATATTACCTTTTATCTGTGTACCGGTTGCAATCTCCAAACTAGACCTGCTAATGATTTTGCATTTTCCATCCTTGAACTGTAATTGAAATCCCTTATCTACCAATTGTCATACACTCAAAATATTATGCCTCAAACCTTCAACATAATAAACATTGTTAGTATTGTTCTTACCATCCAATTATATAGTTCCTTTTCCTTTGATCGTACATGCTTTGGCATCTCCAAATCTAACTAGACCACCATCAAATTCTTGCAAATACAAAAACTTCCCTTTATCTCCAGTCATATGATGTGAACAACCGTTTTCAATTACCCATTCATCCTTTTCTTCTATTTTAGTAGCAAGTGCCTTCTCTTCTAGTGCTGGATCATCTTCCTTGATAGACAGGAACACCCATTCCTTCCCATTACCAGATCCACTAGCAGAATCTTATGTTGGTTCATCATCAGAATCAGTAATGCCTTCCTCATCCGCTATGTAGTGTGATTTGACTCTGTTTTTCTTTAACTTAAACTTGTTCTGATATCCAGGCTTAGGTTTAAATGATCTTCTAACTCTTTATTCAAATCTTGAGTTCCTTTTAGGACATCTAGATGCAAAATGACCAATCTTATTACATGCAAAGCATTTAAAAGGTTCTTTTCCTTCATAATTACTTCCTACCGGTTCTTTAAGTACTCTTCTAGTAAATAGTGCTTCAAGTTTCTCAAACTCATCATCTTCTCTCTTCATATCTTCTAATTCCTTTGCATACAAGTCTTTCCAAACTTCCTTACCGGTTGCAGATGTAGCTGCATGAAAAGAAGGTTCAGTTTTCACAACTCCAGAAGGTCCAAATTCTTCAAGCTCAAAAGTAGATAGCTTTCCAACCAAGGTATCTCTATTGACAGATGTATTAGCCAATGTTCTCAACTCATTAATAGCAGTAGCCTTCATTTTTTAAGCCGGTGATAGGGCTCTCAAGACTTTAGAAACAATTTCATATCCACTCAAAGTTCCACCACAACATTGAATTCCCATAACAATCTCATTTACCCTTTCCATGAATGTAGTAATAATTTCATCTTCTTCCATCTTTAGGTTTTCATATCTCACCCAATAACCATCAAGTTTAACAATGCTCACTATAGGGTCACCTTCACTAAGAGTCTCCAAATTATCCCATATAGCCTTTCCAAATGATTTGTCAGTTAATCCCATTATTTGCTGATTAGAAAGTGCACACAAGAGGGCTTCTCTTTCTCTAGAATCATTCTCAAGCTCCTTGTCCAGGTTCGCTAAGGGAGGATTTCTAGATCCTTAAATATAGGGTGTGACACAATTCTATGTGATCTCCCAAATCTCCTTGCTGAGTCATCTCATATGATTCTCCATCTGAATCTTCCATACTGTGTAGTTTGTTCCATAAAACTTCAAAATATCCCTCTGAAAGATAGCTCTAGAAGAACTAGGTGAAATTGAACTATTAGTTGCCATAGGATCTTCCTCAAGTAGTTAAGCTTTCTGTAGAGAGGACCAAAGCTCTGATACCAATTGTTAGATAGTTCAAATAACTGGAAGACAACTGAGAAGGGGGGGGGGGGAGGGGTGAATCAGTTGTCACAGATTACTAGAACTATTAGCATTTAAAACTTTAATACTAGAACCCAAAATATTAATACCAAAATGCTTAAACCAAATACCGGAATAGAAGTTAAACCAATTAAGCATAAACAATAATCAAAGAATAAAATCCATCCACATAACACCAAGATTTAAGTGGAAAACCCGGTAAAGGGAAAAACCATAGTTGGAAGCCTACCCATAGTCAGATAATACTTCTGTAGTAAGTGTGTGAATTAAAATTGAGGGGCCTACACTTGTAGGAAGGCCAACAGTCTAGAGTGCACTGCTCATCACAAAAGAAGTCTCACTGACTACATAAAAATCTAAACTATAATCTGGAGAAGTGTTGATCTACAAAAGATAGCATCTCCTATACCTGAGTATAGTTTCAGTTAAGCTCAATAATGGATGATTAAATCATCTTACATAAACCCAATTCCATCTCCAATGATCGACCAAATCCTTTGCTTGATTGGTATTACATTATTTGCACATTATATTCCTTGACCATGAACTCTAACCATAACCATGATGATCTACAACAAGATCTTACATCTTATATATACAAACCCTCAACCACAAACAATTAGGTCAGCCACTAGATAATAAACCAATTACATAATTACAAACCATGTCGGCCTTAGACCAAACAAATAATATCCAACACATAAGACATCCCAGAAATACATCGAGAGGTCCAATCCACATGTTACATTAAAGTCAGTCCATAACCTAGATCAACTGGGACCCAGTATAGGTCCACACACAACATCAATGATCTCCATCCACCAAGTATCAAACATGATCACCAATAGCATCCTGAAACTCCACCAGAATCTGCACCACCACCACTTATGTAATTCATCAAAGATCTTCATCAAAAGATCTACCAGAGAAACCCTCACCAGAACTAGAAACTAAGCTTCTAAGAAAACATGATAGCATCCGATCACCAGACCAAAACCAACTGACCAAATATGATCATGATTATCATGAACAAGACAATTCCATCACCAAACTATACCAGAGCCTACTGGAGCATGTCGGATCTAGATTAACTAGAAACCACTCAACCTACTAGGACCAAAAGGGTGTCGATAAAGCATCCAAACAACTAGTGTTGGCATCATTGACAAAACATCAATGCAACACATAATCAATTCCACAAAATGGCCAAAAGATACTCCTAGTTTGGCAGCAACAACTCACACTTAACAATTTTGCTAGACCAATTTACAAACAACTCATCAACCTTAAATACAAATACAATAGGCCAGTAACACAACAAAAAACCTAAGATCTCATAGAGATTACAAACATATCGGTTCAAATATGACCATTAGATTACATAGCAATCAACTACACATTGTTCAAGATAGCTTCAATCACTCTTAGATCACTTCTTGATCACCAAACATTGGATCCTGTAACTCATCACACGTTATTCACTTTATGATATGCATTTGATCATTCCCAAGATAAAATAGTTATCTCTACACACCAAATCTACTTTGAAACTCATCACATGCAACATGCATACGTGGCATCTACATCTCCGCTCATCATTCAATCATAGAACATCACTATCTATTCTCCAAGCTCCATCAGTTAGGGTTCAACATATCAATAGGTTAGGGTTACCTATTGATCTTTCTACTTCAATAGTAATACCGATTTCCAACACTGCTTCACTACCGATTATAATACTTCATTACTAGTTGCTATTGACATCAATGACAATACTATACTTCATCAATTCAATCTTCATGCAATGCCAACAAGACATTCTTAGTTGGTTGTACAAAGATGAAAATGACACTATAGCAACAGCTGCAAAAGTCAATATTCCCATAGAGCAATATGAAAACGGTTATAAGATCATGCAAAAAATGGGATATGAAGGAAAATGACCAATTGGTAAATGAAAAGAAGGTATTTTAGAAATTATTTAACCTCACTCACAATCTAAAGAAGATAAATCGGGACTTGGATATCCAAAATCAAAGCAAAAACAACACAATTATCAACAACCAAGGTGGAGAAAGAAAGCAGTTCCTAAAGAAGAACCATGGCAAGAAAAGATACACCTAGCAGCAGAAATAATAGCCAACAAACAAAAACAAGAAGAATATAAGAAAAAACAAGAAGAACTTGCAATCAAATGAGAAGAAGAATTTTACAAACAAGTTTAAGGAATACAAACATGTGTTGAATCTAAGCAAGATATTCTAGAAGCAGTGAAAGAAGAGATGGCCAAAATCAAATAACTATTCACACCATACAATATTTTTGTATGGTATAGTGGTGTAATCATAGACAATGGTTTAGAGATAGATTCAAATGAATATGAATGGGGTCCAGATTTATCATCTATTGTATCAAGTGAAGAAAAGGATGAAGAAAAAATAGCTATTACAAATGAAGACTCGTCTTTCACAAAACAAAGGATAGAATTAAAAAGAAGACAAGAAGTCAGAATTCAGAGAAAAGAGGCATATGCAAAACAACAAAAGAAAGAGGATGAAAAATTAATAAAAATAACACCACAAGAAACACAAACAGTTATTGATCAAAACTCAGGAAATATAAGATTTCTATCAAATGATGAGCAAGACGTACTAAGATATGGAAGAACCATGAAAGAACTAATAGATAGTCGAGTAGGATTGACTATTAGTCCGAAAGAAGCTGAGTTCGACAGAAGACAAAAGATAGAAAAATGATCCTCTATGTCATGTACACAAGTATGTTAACTTCAAAATACAAATGAATCTATTGAAACTAATCAAGAAGGAACTTCCAATATTAAAGATGTATGGGTTGATATAATCCATTCATTTGAGGGACAAAAATCAGATAAAGAATCACTTGATTGTGAACCACAAAATACCAATATTGATTTTGTTAGAACTAATTGGAGAGCACTTGGGAGAGACTATCCTCAAGAGCATTCTATCTATGACATTACCTACTCTACACCAAATTATGACTATTATGTGATGAACCTTGAAGCACCTAACAATGATGATGACTATGACTTACCTCTTCTTCATCTAGAACTAATTGACTCGAATAACCTAGAAAACTTTGAATTGGATGTCTTTTCCAATGACCATGACTTAGTTGTATACCTTAATTTTGTCGGACCCATAACACCTAAGATATCTTCCATCGTGGAATCAAGTAATGTTTCTTGCAGTAAGGAGAATGCCAAACTTTTCAGTCGCAAAATTGAAATAAAACAAGGAAAAAGACCTAGTGTTGAAAACCATTTTATGGCAACACTAGATCAATCAAGAGGAAAAATAAAGGATGTATCTGACTGTGAAAACCTCTTTGAGGTGCCAGAAGATGGAAAATTTGACATCCTCCATGCATATTTTTAGGAGAGATTTACAATTCTAATAGAGCTAACAGAAGCAATTAACATTGGCACAACAAAGGATCCCAAGATACTTCATCCTGCTGCATCATTATCAGATGAAGAAAGGAAAGATTACATAGAATTCTTCAAACAAAGATAGACAAATTTTGCTTGGTTCTATGCAGACATGCCAGGACTTGCTCGTAATCTTATCATGCATCATCTCAATGTGGATGTACAAGAAAAACCAGTTAAACAAAAGCTAAGGAAGATGCATCCACACATCACTCTCCTTGTAAAAGCTGAGCTAAAGAAACTATTAGATGTGAGTTTTATAAGACCTATTGCCTATCCAGAATGGGTTTCAAGAATTATGCCAATTTCAAAGCTAGATCAGAGAATAAGATTATGCACCGATTTCATAGATTTGAACAAGGCATGTCCCAAAGATGATTTCCCATTACCCAACATTGATATAATTGTGGACTTATCAATAGGACATGATATGTTTTTCATTAATGGATGGATTCTCGGGATACAATCAAATAAGAATTGACCCTAAAGATCAAGAAAATATAGCATTCACCTGTGCATGGGGTACTTACTTCGGGAATGTTATGCCTGATAGTTCTAATACTTAAAGATAAGTACAGATGCCAAGCTAATAAGATGAGAGAGGGGGGCAAATCATACAAACTTAATCTTCCATAAAAACATTAGATTCAACCTCAGTAACATATACTTCAGTAATATAACCAAAACTGCTAAACATGCAAACTCAAAAGCATATAAATATCATAACACTCATAACACCAGATTTAACATGGAAACCCAAATAGGGAAAAACCACTGTGGGATTTCGGACCCACTAAGAAATATACTCTTCTAGAGTATGCTCGGTTAAAAGAAAATCCTGTTAAAGATTACAAACACATTGCTAGATGTGACCCGGTTAAGGGATTTCCCTCAGATCTGTTAGGATCTTCCCCTTGTTAGAAGTGACCTTGTTAAAGGATTTCAAACACTCAATCAGAATGTCACCTAGCTAGAGGGTTTTACAAATAAGACTATTAAGTCCACTCGATTAAGAGATTTTCTATCACTTCACTAAATAACAGTAATAAAAATCTATCTGCAACTTCACATCTAAAATGCTAAAGTAGATTCTTATTTTCTTATTACAATATAGAAATAGAACTAATCTAGTCCATCTGTTGGGCTCTATACTCTGTTATTCAAAACAGGTCTTCAAGCTTCTATGCTCGATAATCACAATGTAGCATCCCTATGCATACACTTGCCCGCATACATTGTTTATCAACAGTTCTCTATTTATAAACAATTTGCCAACCGCTTAATCTCCTTGATCACATTTCCCATGATCAATCATAGCCATCAGATCTTCAAACTTTGACCAGGTTCAATGTATCCTTTGATCTGAAAACCTTTTACCCTACCTCAGAACTTGCATACATTTCTTGGAACTTGTGCTAGTGTATTACAGTTCAATCTAAGCTGTAGATCTTCCTACCGATTTTCCTTTGCCATAGATTCTTTAACAAACTTAATTCACGGCATACCAATCATTTAATCATAGCCAGCTCATCAGCTTCCTTCATTAAATAATGCATGTAACCATTTAATGTATTCTGTTATTACTCGGTTGCAACTTGGTAAATACTAAACTTCACTCGGTAGACATTCTGCCTTCATTAACCGATAGCAATAACCTTAGGGTTTACCGACTAGGTTCCTTGCTCAGTAACATAGTATAGTATTAACCTTTCAATCAATAACATATGTAGGATATCAAAATAATCTAATCATCATGATCTCATCATTGTCTAACTCGGTAATAGTTGCCCTATGAATAACTTATTTCTCCCCTTATTCATCATATTCTTTCTGTGTCTTTTACCAACATATTTATACTCATTAAATCATACTTCTCAAGATATGGCAACATCATACTGAATTAGAAAATCAATTTCTTGACATCAATGATAAAATAATAATATTAAGATAGTAAACATCCTTAATCAGTTATATCCATAATCATCAACAACCTTCTCAATATCCTTATTGAAATGCCAACAATCTCCCCTTGTCTGTTATAATTCCAAATGCCAACAATCTCCCCCTTTGGCATTGATGGCAAAACCAATTGATTTGACCCAATTGATTCAGATTGCTATGAGATTTTGAAATGCTGAAATACTCTCCTTATGTCATCAGAATTCTCCCCCATACATTAGTCTTCTCTTCTTCTCTTATATTTTCTCCCTTTTTCTTCTCCAATCTTCTCTTGTCTTCTCCAGTCATCTCTAGTCTTCTCCCCCTTTGACAATAATGCCAAAAAGTAAAGAACTAAATTATAATTTCTTCCTATATGAAGTGATTTCCTGTTGTTATGTGTCAACTTAGTCTCAGTCAGAGCATTTATGTCTTCAATTCCTTTTCCCTGTATTATTTCCTGTATTGTTTCTTGTACACCTTTAGAAAACCTCCTCAAGTGTGTAAATCAGCATCAACTCCTAAAAAGATATTATGTAGAGTCATCGAATTGATGCTTTCACCGAACTCGGTCAGTGAGTAGAAGATAGGGGTAGGACCCCTAACTTACCTCTGAGATACTCAAAAGTATCCCTTGGTAGTGGCTTGGTGAAGATATCGTCTGTTTGTTCCTTTGTGCTAACATACTCCAACACCACTTTCTTCTCTTGAGCTTCTTCTCTAAGATAATGATATTTGATAGAGATGTGCTTTGTCTTAGAGTGCATAACAGGATTCTTTGAAATGTTAATGGCACTAGTATTGTCACAGAATATAGTTACTGGCTCTGTAACTTTCTCATTTATACCTTCCAATAGTTGTTTGATCCATGCTATGTTGGTACAATTCAATGCTGTAGCAATGTATTCAGCTTCTACTATTGACTATGAAACACATCCGTGTTTCTTGCTAAGCTAACTCACTAGTCTTTCTCCTAAAAAGAAAGCTCCTCCACTTGTTCTTTTTCTATCATTTATGTTGCCTGCCCAATCAGCATCAATATAAACTTTTAAATCAAAATCATTCCTTTTCTGATATACTAAGCCATAATCCTCAGTGCCTTTCAAGTATCTAAAAATTCTCTTGATTGTTGTCATGTGTGTTTCCTTAGGATTTGCAGAGAATCTTGCAACTATACCTACTGCATGTGCTATGTTTGGTCTATTGTGAACAACATATTGTAGCTTTCCAATCATGGATCGATAAAGTGTCTCATCAACAGATGCAGATTCATCATTCTTTTATAATTTGTAGTTGGTAGTCATAGGAGTACTTACTGGTTTTGAATCCTCCATTCCAAATTTCTTCAAGATTTCCTTTATGTACTTGGATCGAGTAATGAAAATCTCATTTTTCATTTGCAGTATCTATAAACCTATAAAATACTTTATCTCGCCGATTAATGACATCTCAAATTCTTTTCTCATTTCATTTCCAAAGTTCTTGCATAAAGAGTCATTTCCACAAAATATAATATCATCAACAAATATGGCTGAGATCAGTATTCCATTTTCATCATTCTTCATGTAAATATTGTTGTTTTCACTTGTTCTTATAAAACCAATCTTAATCAAGTAAGAGTGCAATCTTTCATACCATGCTCTAGGTGCTTGTTTCAGACCATATAAAGCTTTGTTCAATTTACATACCTGATCTTTATTATTGTCTTTAGCAAATCCTTCAGGTTGTTCAATAAAAACTTCTTCTTCTAATATTCCATTCAGAAATGCAGATTTGACATTCATTTGATATACCTTGAAATTCTTGTAAGCAGCATATGCCAACAATGTTCTTACTCCTTCAAGTCTTGCTATAGGTGCAAAAGTTTCACCATAATCAATTCCTTCTTCTTGGGCATAACCTTTGCAAACTAGTCTTGCTTTATTTCAAATGACCTCTCCTTTTTCATTCAGCTTATTTCTGAAAATCCATTTTGTACTGATTACATTTTTGTCCTTTGGTTTTGGGACCAATGTCCATGTGTCATTCTTCTTGATATGATCAATCTCTTCTATCATAGCATTTATCCAATCTTCACTATTAAATGCCTCTTTCACTATTCTTGGTTCAAATTCAGATATTAGACGTGTTCTATCTCAGTTTGTTCCTTGTCATCACTGGATCATCCTTATCTCCTATAATCTGACTTGGTGCATGATGTCTTCTGACATATTTGGCTAATACAGGCTCGGTAGGCTCTATATGTTCTTCTTCATTACTCGGTAATTGGATATTCTCTTCATTTCCTTCTATAGGTTTCTCGGTAGGATTTGTTAGTTGAACATAGATAAATTCATCATAATCTTCTTGGAATTTCCTTCAACATTTCTTTTTGCAAATTCATCAATTTTCACATTTGCACTTTCTACTATTTTGTTAGATGATTTGATCAGACATTTAAATGCTTTACTTCTAGAAGAATAACCAAGAAATGTCCCTTCTTCACTTTTCTGATCAAACTTGCCATTTCTATCATCCTTGTGTACATAACATCTACTTCCAAAGATTTTAAAATAACTTACATTAGGTTTCTTGTCATACCATATTTCATATGGTGTCTTCAAAGTACCTTTCTTCAGTTGTACTTGGTTCAGGGTGTAAACTGCAATGCTTATTGCTTCTCTTCGGAATGTTTGTGGCACTTTCTTTTCAATCATCAAGGTTCTGGCACAATCCACAATAGATCTATTTCTTCTCTCAGCTATTCCATTTTGCTATGGAGTTCTCGGTGCAGAGACTTGTCTTTTAATAACATGATCATTGTAGAATAAGTTGAACCCATCAGATGTGAACTCTCCTCCTCTATCTAATCTAAGACATTTCAATTATCTTCCTATTTCATTTTCAACTCTTGCCTTGTACCATTTAAACATTTGAAAAGCTTCTGATTTTTCTTTTTAAAACATTAGTGACATCATCCTTGAGTAATCATGCACAAATAATATGAAATATTTATCACCATAATAACTTTGAACTTTCATAGGACCACAAAGATCAGTGTGCACAAGATCTAAAATTCCCTTAGAAGTGTAATACTTACTTGTAAAGCTTGATCTTGTCATTTTACCCATCTGGTATCCTCGGCACATAGCATTCTTAGGTTTTTCAAGACTCGGTAGACCTCTTACTTGGTACTTCTTGCTTATTTTGATCAGATTATCAAAATTTACATGACAAAACCTTTTATGTCATAACCAGGTATCATCTATTTTTGCATACAAACATTTATTCTGAGTTGAGTCAAGGTGAAATGTGTTACCTTTTGTTTGTGTCCCGGTAGCAGCTAACTTTCCATGCTTGTCATGAACTTTGACAATTCCTTTCTGAAATTCTATTCGGTATCCTATATTGTTTAGCTGTGCTACACTCAACAAATTGTATTTCAAACCTTCAACCCAATAAACATCATTGCATATTGCATTATCAAGAAGTGTTATGGATCCTTTACCTCTTACCGGACATGGTGCATCATTACCAAATCTTACATAGCCTCCATCATAGTCTTCTAACATAACAAACTTGTGTTTATCACCTGTCATGTGATGTGAGCATCCACTATCTATGATCGAAGAATCATTAGTATTTATGTGAGATATAAGGGCTTTTTCTTCATACCTTTCTTCATCTGATCCATCTTTGATAGCCACATAAACTACTTCCTCTGTATCAGTTTCATCTAATTTATCATCATTGGATTCATCATTAGCTATTAAGCATGACTTTCTATCTCTTCTTCTAAAGTCTCGGTGTCCTCTGTAATGGTTATCTTTCTGTCTATCATCTCGGTAATCTCTCTTTTCAGTAGAATCCTTGTTAGGACAGTTAGAAGCCATATGTCCTATCTTATCACAATTGAAACATTTCAAAGGTAGTTTTCCTTTATACTTACCTTTGCCTCTTGGTAACCTTCTGGCTAATAGTGCTTCAAACTCTTCTTGCTTTCTGATTTCCTCATATAGTTTGTGTACTTCCTCCATGTTCTTGCAAAATCTTTCACTTGCTCCACTGTGATCCCCTTTAGTGTACTTACTCATTCTATCATTGTAATCATCAGATTCAACTTTATTTACCGATGACCCACTATTATCAAAGTTACTTAACTCAAATGCATGTAGCTTACCAATAGTAGCTCTAAAGAAATTGGCATATTAGGTACAGACCTCAATTCATTGATTGTGGAGACTCAGATTGCATAAGCTAGTAGAAGGGTTCTTAACAACTTACTTGTTATATCCTTTTCTTCAATAGTTCCACCTGCTCCTTTGATTTGATTGACAATATCCTTTAGTCTTGTACTATACTGGGTTATGTTCTCACCTTCATTCATCCTCATAGATTCAAGTTGTCCTCTTAGACTATCCACTTTTTCTCTTTTAACATGTTCATCTCCTCCATACACATATATGAGCTTGTCCCACATAGCCTTTGCATCATTGCAGCCTTCTAGATCATTAAACTCTGAATCGGTCAATGCAGATGTTATTTCAATCATTGCTTGAATATGTTCTTGCTTTGCTTTTATCTCTTCCATTGTCAATGGATAGGTGCTCAGTGTGATGAAATAATTCTCTAGATAATATGCAACATATACTCCAACTCTTGATAGGTGCAGCTTCATCCTTTTCTGCCATGTAGAGAAACTTGACTTGTTCAGCTTCGGTGCATCCCTCTTATACATCTTTGGATCTTTTCCTCAAGTACCTTTAAACTTTTCCTTCCGAAGTCCAAAACTCTGATACCAATTGATAGTTCTGATACTTAAAGATAAGTACAGATGCCAAGATAATAAGATGAGAGGGGGGGGTGAATCATACAAACTTAATCTTCCATAAAAACATCAGATTCAACCTCAGTAACATATACTTCAGTAATATAACCAAAACTGCTAAAAATGCAAACTCAAAAGCATATAAATATCATAACACTCATAACACTAGATTTAACATGGAAACCCAAATAGGGAAAAACCACTGTGGGATTTTGGACCCACTAATAAATATACTCTTCTAGAGTATGCTCGGTTAAAAGCAAATCCTATTAAAGATTACAAACACATTGCTAGATGTGACCCTGTTAAGGGATTTCCCTCAGATCTATTAGGATCTTCACCTTGTTAGAAGTGACCTTGTTAAAGAATTTCAAACACTCAATCAGAATGTCACCTTGCTAGAGGGTTTTACAATAAGACTATTAAGTCCACTCGGTTAAGAGATTTTCTATCACTTCACTAAATAATAGTAATAAAAATCTATCTGCAACTTCACATCTAAGATGCTAAAGAAAATTCTTATTTGCTTAATACAATATAGACATAGAACTAATCTAGTCCATCTGTTGGGCTCTATACTCTGTTATTCAAAACATGTCTTCAAGCTTCTATGCTCGGTAATCACTATGTAGCATCCTTGTGCATACACTTGCCCACATACATTGTTTATCAACAGTTCCCTATTTATAAACAATTCGCCAACTGCTTAATCTCCTTGATCACATTTCCCATGATCAATCATAGCCATCAGATCTTCAAACTTTGACCAGGTTCAATGTATCCTTCGATCTGAAAATGTTTTACCCTGCCTCAGAACTTGCATACATTTCTTGGAACTTGTGCTAGGGTATTGCGATTCAATCTAAGCTCTAGATCTTCCTATCGATTTTTCTTTGCCATAGATTCTTTAACAAACTTCATTCACAGCATACCAATCATTTAATCATAGCCAGCTCATCAGCTTCCTTCATTAAATAATGCATGTAACCATTTAATGTATTATGTTATTACTCGGTTGCAACTCGGTAAATACTAAACTTCACTCGGTAGACATTCTACCTTCATTAACCGATAGCGATAACCTTAGGGTTTACCGCCTAGGTTCCTTAGGGTTTACCGACTAGGTTCCTTGCTCGGTAACATAGTATAGTATTAACCTTTCAATCAATAAAATATGTAAGATATCAAAACAATCTAATCATCATGATCTCATCATTGTCTAACTCAGTAATAGTTGTCCATTGAATAACTTATTTCTCCCCTTATTCATCATATTCTTTTTGTGTCTTTTACCGACATTTATACTCATTAAATCATACTTCTCAAGATATGGAAACATCATACTGAATTAGAAAATCAATTTCTTGACATCAATGACAAAATAATAATATTAAGACAGTAAACATCCTTAATCAGTTATATCCATAATCATCAACAACCTTCTCAATATCCTTATTGAAATGCCAACAATCTCCCCTTGTCTGTTATAATGCCAAATGCCAACAATGCCATTTGGGCCTAAGAATGAAAGAGAAACTTATCAAAGAGCCATAATAACAATTTTTCATGATATGATGTATACATTTATGGAAGATTATGTAGATGATATACTTGCCAAATCTCATACCAAGAAAGAAAATTTGAACATCCTGGGAAAGATCTTTGATAGGCTCAAACAATATCAGGTACGATTGAATCCAAAGAAATGTGCATTTGGAGTAACCTCTGAAAAAATTCTTGGGTACATTATATCAGCTCGTGGAATTGAAGTAGATCCAGAAAAGGTAAAAGCTATCATGGAAATGGACTCGCCTAGAAACATAAGTCAATTGCATTCTCTACAAGGAAGATTGAAATCAATCAGAAGATTTGTCTCTCAATTAGTAGACAGATGTCATCCATTCACTCATCTTTTACATAAGAGTTTTTCATTCAAATGGGATCAGAAGTGCGAAGAAGCTTTTATGCAAATTAAAGAATATGTGATGAATCCTCTAGTACTTGTATCACCAATCAAAGGGAAACCCTTGTTTCATTACATCTTGATGAAAAATGTACCATTAGGAGCTCTTTTAGCACAACATGATGAAGAAGGTAAAGAAATAGAAGTGTATTACATCACTAGAACACTTGTAGGATATGAATTGAACTATGCATCGGTAGAGAAGACATGCCCAGTAGTTGTATTCACAACTCAAAAATTGCGACATTATATGATGACTCATTCAGTGAAACTGATAGCAAAAATAGATCCACTAAAGTATTTTCTAAACAAGTCAACTTTGCTAGGTAGACTAGAAAAATGGGTTATGGTACTAAGTGAGTTTGATATAGAATATATTGATCAAAAAGCTATCAAAGGATAGGTCATTGATGATCAATTAGCTGAAGCACCCTTACAAGATGACATGCCATTGCACATTGAATTTCCTGATGCAGACATTCTGACAATAAGTACAAAGTTTTGGGATTTGTACTTTGATAGTTCCTATACACAATATAGATCAAGTGCAAGAATTTTATTCATCACACTTCAAGGACACACAATTCCAAAATCATATAGACTGTAGTTTTATACACAAACAATACTGTAGAATACGAAGCATTGACTATTGGGATTAAAATAGCTATTAAATGGAACATTAAGGAATTACATGTTTATGGTGACTCACAACTTATAATTAACCAAATAAATGATGATTATCAAACTAAGGATGACAAGCTCATTCCCTACAAATAGTTAGTAAAATATTTTAAAGAACACTTTGAAGAAGTATCATTCACTCAGATCCCAAGAAATGAGAATAAAGCATTAGATGCAATGGTTATAATATCACCTCTTTTGTAGAATCAGGAGAATCAACAACGTTATGAATTCCTGGTGGAAGATATCTTGAAACCTACCATTGAATCCCAGCATACCGACATGATTTTCCATATATCTGGAACTGATCAATCCTTATACAACCAAAATTATCATTACTTAAAAGAGAATATCCTTCCTCTTGACCTATCCCACAATCAAAGAAGAAATTTTATCCATCAGTCATCCTACTATACTATTATTGTTGATACCTTATATAGAAGAGGTCTAGATTAAACTCTATTGAGATGTCTCAAACAAGAGGAATTTGAGAAATTTCTTAATGAACTCCATGCAAGTATTTGTGGCACACACTCAAGTGGATTAACACTGGCTAAGAAACTTATTCATATGGGTTAATATTGGCCTACTATGGAGAGAGATTCATTCACATATGCCAGGAAATGCAAACAATGCCAGATCCATGGGAATCTCATCCAGACACCAACACAATAATTGCATCCTATGGCAGGATCATGGTCATTCTCCCAATGAGGTCTTGATTTGGTAGGTAAGATAAACCATTCATCCTCTAATTGATATAAGTTCTATAGTCACATAAATCTGTCCACTTAATTAAATGAATACTTAGTATTTATTTGATTATTTAACCATCAATTAATAATTAATTAAATTAATATTTAATTAATTCATCTTAACCCTCTTCTCCTATTAATTAAATAAATTATTCAATTTATTTGATTTAATTCACTTAACCAAATTCATACCATTAATTAAATAAATAAATCATATTTGTTTAATTAAATCTTCTCTCACATTTAAATAAATTAATATTTATTTAAATCCCCCAAAATCCCACCTCTCACATTTAAATAAATAAATCATTTATTTAAATCACCTTTATCCTCCACCCACTTGTATTTTCCTACAAAAGCAAGTTGCACAACTATTTTAAATAAATTATTTATTTAAAATCCTATTTATCCTCACCCACTTGAAACCTTTAATGGTTTCCCTTAAAGTATTCAAACTTGATGGCTTTAAAGTCTTCAAACTTGATGGCTTCCTTCTATAGTCTTCTTAAGACTTTAATGGTTTTCCTTAAAGTCTTCAAGCCTTTAATGGTTCCCCTCAAAGTCTTCAAGCATTTTAAATGCTTTATCTTCCTTTTTCTCATTTAAATAAATTAATATTTATTTGAATATTTATCCAAATACAACTTGCAAACATTTATTGAAATAAATGAATTTTTATTTTAATAAAATCCTATTTTCCCTCACCCACCAAATCCACTTGCAAAATCTAATCCCCTTCTAGATTCTTCTAACCCCTTCCTAATTAACTTAATCCATCCCCTAATTATTGTCACATTCCTAAGCAAAATGGAGTCACTTCTCAAAGCCTAAAAGTCTTTGATAACCATTAAAGGCTTTCAACCTTCAACCACTAAATGTCTCAAAGTCTTGGATAACCTTTGAAAGCTTCCAACCTTCAACCACTAAATGGCTCAAAGTCTTTGATAACCATTGAAGGCTTTCAACCTTCAACCACTTAATCCCCAAAGTCTCCAATAACCATTAATGGTTACCTCAAACCCTCCCACATGGTTAAAACATTTGTTTTGACTCAACCTCTACCCAACCCAAGGGTCTCATCAAGCCTTTAATGCTTTGACCATGATTATCTCTTAATCATTTGCACAAAGGTTTATCCTTGCATTAACTCCTAATCCAGTGGGTAATCCTAATTTAGGCTTGACCCTTACCTTCTAGATAACCATGAGGTCTCCTCAGACATTTAATGCCTCCAACCTCTTCTCTCAACCCAATCTTATGTTGACACTTGTCACCATTTCATTGGTGCAAATTGTGCACATGGATCCCCAACTTTCAAGCTTGACCCTTGATTAAACCTTTCAATCCTGGCCATCCATTGCTCCATTTTTCCTATAAATAGAGCCCATTCCTTCATAATCCAGATCCTGAAAACTTGTATGCATTTAGGCTATAGACATTTTTAGAGAGCATTTAGCATAGCATAACTAAAATCTTGTCTTTTTGGTAAAATCAATCATTTTAGCATCAATAGCATAGTATTTAGTTTTTCATTTCATATTTGAAGCTTAATATTAAATCTCAATCCTCCATAAGCATCCATAGTGCAAAAAGCTGCTGAGAGCTACACTCATTTGGGACTTGGAGAGGAGAGGAACAAGGGAGGAACAACTATGAGCATCTTGATTAGCTATTTCATTCTATGTTTATATGCTTTCTATTTCATGCTTAATATCTCTCTTGATATGCCTGTTTAGGATAATCTTTTGTTGCTAACACTGACGTTTGTTTCTTGTGCTCTTGTGTGCGTTGCCATCAAACAGATTTTCTAATCCTTTTTGCAGAGCATCAAGTTCATTCTGACTTCTATTGAGTATTTCACTAAATGGATTGAAGCACTACCTTTGACGAAAGTGACAGGAAAAAAATATCATCATTCATCTTGAATTATATAATCTGTCGCTATGGAGTCCCATGACCATTATCACTGATAATGGATGACCATTTAAGAATCAAGATGTGAAGGAACTATGTGAGAGATTCCATATCCAAGATAGGTTTTCTATACCATATTATCCATAGGGAAATGGTCAAGTTGAGGCATCAAACAAAACAATCTTGAAAATCCTGAAGAAAATAGTCAATTAAGCTGGTAAAGATTGGTACATTCAGCTAAATCCTGCTCTTTGGGTATACCAAACTAGCATTCACACACTAACGAGAGAAACTCCATATTGCTTAGTCTATGGATCAGAAGCCATATTACCATTAGAAGTAGAGATACCCTTTCTATGAGTTTCTTTGAAAGGTCTTATACTAGAAGAAGAACAATGAGTCTCTAGACTTCAAGAACTTGAGCTAATTCAAGAACAAGAACGTCGCCAAAATGCAATAGATCATTTGAAGGCATATCAACAAAGAATGGTGAGAAGTTATTATCACATAGTCAAGCCACACATTTTTTAGATTGGAGATATAGTTCTAAGGGATAATCCAATAATTGAGCAAGACCGAGAAAAGAAGGGAAAAATTGAACCAAATTGGTTAGGTCCTTTTGTCATAGTAGAAGCATATGGCTCAAGAGCATACAAGTTATCTACCCCTGAAGGTGATTGGTTTGATGAAGCTATCAATTCCATCCATCTCAAGAAATTCTATGGTTGAGATATAAAGTCCTAAAGAAATCAGTAAAAAGCATATAAAGTCCTCAAGAAATCAGTAAAAATCAGAAAAGTAGAAAAACCCTAAAAAACAAAAAACAACGAAAATAGAAAAAACAAATAAAAATGCAATAAATTTTGATGGTGAAAACATAGTAAACATGCACTATCTAAAAGTGAGTTCTTCCATCTATGAGATCTCTTTGCACGTCTATCCAAGCTATCGCATCTATCCATCCTATTTGCATCTATTGCTTCCATCTATCCTAGCTCATCCATTTCATCTTTCGCATTCATTGCTCTGAACCATTAGCAAGAAATATGCAACTTACCAATAATTATCAATTTTTGACATACTTAGTGTAGTCACCATCTTATATTCTATTAGAGTTGATCAACCGACATTATATCCCACCATGGTTTGGATCTTGATCAATTCGTACACCCGTAATAAAGTTTTGTTTCTGCTAGGGGAAAATCCTAATTCCTCTTGCTAAGGTGGTCTTTTAAATCTTAGAAAATCCAAAAACATTCAGAAAACTTAGAAAAACCAAAACATCTAGGATTTTGAAATAGATAACGAGCACCAAAGCAACAAAGATCAAGGCATTTTATAACAACTGAATTGTGAAACTCGGGATACAAAGAATCAACCAACAAGTAATAAAGGATTATCAATGATCATTCATAAAGATGATTATATCAGTTAATGACCATGAGAACATACGTATGACATACAAGATTCAATGTTTATATCTTGATTTTATTGCTAATCATGTACTCTATGTGACTCAAGGATGTCCATGACTAGAGAAGCTATGATGGGGCATGATTATTTTCTTTGTTTGTTGTCTATGGTTTATCTCTTATTAAGGTATGTACTTGTCTAAGGATATGATTGGCAACATATCGAGGACATTTTGAGTCATAAATGAAAGGGGGTAATCCTTGTCTGTTCTACAAGAAATACTCAAGTCAGTTTGATTCATTATATCGAATTTCTTGTATAAACCTGCTATATCAAAATACATGTAAGAAATACTCAGGTTAACTTGAATCATTATGTCAAGTTTCTTGTATTCTCTTACAACATTTTTAAAGCTCGATGATGAAATCAAGCACTGTTATAAGACACCATATGAAGAATGGAAGTATCATTTTAGTTAGATTATTTTTTAGATTAGCTCACTATTCATTTGCATTATAAGTATTCATTGTCAGTTGCATTATAAGAATTTCATTCCATTCAGAGATCAATGGTCATAAATAAAGATTGAGTATACTTGGACAAACAAATAATAATAATTTGCATTTGATCATTGTAGGTTTATTCATCTTTAGAATCATTTAAATTGTTATCATTCATTTCATTTAGTTGCATTCGTTTGCATTTCATTAAGTGCATTTTATTTTTTTTTATTGATAAAAGTTATATTTTATTTATTTAAACTAAAAACATACATATGCATCAAAATTCCAAAAAAGTAAAGCACTCCCTCAAACCATCCCCAACCACCTTCCAAACCCACTATCTAAAACCATGGTATCCAAGATGTTTACTATTCAAATCCTTCCCCACCCCCACATCATCTGTAGTAAAATAAAAAATACATCTTGCCAAAGGCTGGCCGATAAGTTTGTCACTTAAAAGTATTAGAGATTTAAGTTTTCTATTAAAAATAATATAGCTAAATAAAAAAAATGCCCAAAGGTACCCTAAATCAACGAGATCCTCTTCTTCCCATAGAGGCGTGTGAATCTCCTATCCTTCCTTCTACATCTTTGGGTGCTGCCCCTCATGAACTTGTTTTTTCTGACTCACTACCACTTCCACCCATCGCACCACCCACTGCACTTTTTTTTCCATTTCTCCTGATAATTTCCACGTTATCGGCCTCATGTGTCTCAAATCCTCCACCACTCTCTCCCCACCCTCCTGTCGAATCTCATCTTCAATATCCATAATCTCGACAAATATTATCAACCCTTCCCATCCTCACTTCACATCATCCTTAAAGCAGGCTCTGGCTTCCTCATGACTACGATGAAATTGGATTCATGAATGTCTCACCCTCAACTCCTCATTCTCCTCGGGGATAACTTTGGCAAGATTAAAACCCCATCCTGGCACCACCCACTCCAGCAAGGACTCCAAGTTTAATAGGTAATCTCTTGGAATGATTCTCTTCAAGACTTTCCTCACCTCTTCATAGGTGTGTCCCAACTCCATACCCCACAACATGATAAGCGAGTAGATATCAGCTCTGCACCTCTATCGATGATCGATAACTACCACCTCTTCTCCCAAAACTAGTTGAAATGCCTTCAAGAGCAGAGGATCTTTTTCCAGAACATTTTCTCAAGCTTCTTGAGGGGGATGGGTCCTCAAAAAGATAAAATAAGCTTGGAGGATTCCAGAGTGAAATTGGCTTCCATTTCTGTACTCGTTGAAAGTTGCAAAACATCCTAATGAAATCTGATTAAAGTTTGGCTTCACCAACTTACCAACTCTTTTCATTAAATGTACGGGCATTAAGAAATTGGTATTCAATGCAAAAAACTCCACCATCGCCACCAATTCAGAGATCATGTCACAATAAATTCTCATTAATTCGACCTTACATAGAAGAAAAGTCGTCTTTCTGACAAGAAATTTGAATTGTTTGATGTACCAACTTGACAAGTAATCTTAACACCATTTAACAATTTCATTTTTTCTATCACGCCACCTCACTTCCCCTAGTGCGAGATCACAAGCATCATTCAATAACCCATCCGCAATAACATTTCCTTCTCTATTCACATGTGAGATGCAATAATTTTGAAAAGATTTCATCTTTTCACTTATATTATGTACATATTTATTCAATTTCTAGCACAGTGTGTAACCTTTAATCAATGCCTAGACTACAATTTGGGAATCACCCTCCAAGTGTACCTCCATCGCCTTCATATTTGTTGTTAATTCAACTTCTAGTAAAGCTGCCTAAGCTTCCACTTCATTATTAGTGCCATCTCATAGCCTTCTTGCACCCATACAAAGGATCTTCACTTCATCATCATAAGCCACACATCTCGCACCTAAAATCCTTGGATTGACTTTTGATGCCCCATCAAAATTTATTTTCACCCACCCCTTCTTTGGTTTTGACCATTTCACTGCCTCCCCAACCAAAGGGACATTCAAAGGATGAACCCTAGAGAACCTTGTTAATAAGATGAGAGCGGGGGGGGGGGGGGGGTGAATCATAAAAACTCACTATACAATATATTTATTAGATTCAACCTCGGTAGTCATTATCTGATATGCGACTATGACTGTAAATCATTCAAACTCATAAACAGATACACTTAAGACATCATAACATATTTAACACCAGATTTAACATGGAAACCCAAATAGGGAAAAACCACTATGGGATTTCAGACCCACTAAGAAATATACCCTTCTAGAGTATGCTTGGTTAAAAGCCAATCCTGTTACAGATTACATAACACATTGCTAGATGTGACCTAGTTAAGGGATTTCCCTCAGACTTGCTAGAGTCTTGCACTTTGTTAGAAGTGACCTTGTCAAAGGATTTCAAATACTCATTCAGAATGTTACCTTGCTAGAGGATTTACAAATAAGACTATTAGGTCCACTCGGTTAAGAGATTTCCTATCACTTGTAAAATAAATAACAGTATAAAATATATCTGCAACTTTACATTTGAAATGCTAAAGCAGATTCTATGTGCTCAAAATAATCTTGTCTTAAGACTTATCTTGCTCCTTGCTGGGCTTCTCAATCTGTTCTTCAATCAGATATTCAATCTTCTATGCTCGGTGATCACTGTTGTAGTATCACTATTTTTCTATTTTCCTGCATGCATTATTCATCAGCAATTTCTTATTTATGAACAATTTCTAACTGCTTAATCTCCTTGATCACATTTCCCATGATCAATCATAGCCATCAGATCTTCAAACATGACTAGGTTCATTGTATTCTTTGATCTGAAACATTTTATATATCTTGCCTTGGAACTTGTATACCTTCCTTGGAACTTGTATACCTTCCTTGGAACTTGTGCAAGGTTATGACCACTCAATCTATGCTATAGATCTATCTCTTGTATTTTCGTTGTCATAGATTTTCAACAAACTTCTTGTATGATATACCAATCATCCATACATCTCCAGCTCATCGATATCTTTCATTTAACAATGTTTTTATCCATCCAATGCATATTGTTGTTACTCGGCAAATACTGAACCTTTACTCGGTAGATATTTTGCCTTCTTTAACCGATAGCATTAACATTAGGGTTTACCGACTGACATCTTGCTCGGTTAACATAGAACAGTATCAATCTTTAACTAATTCTATAGCTTGAAATCTTTTCTCCCTTTTGTTCAGTCTTTGAATACTCATGTATAGGATATCAAAATAATAAAAACAACAAGATCTCATCACTGTCTAACTTGGTAATAGTTGCCCATTGAATAACTTAATACTCCCCTTCATTTTCATTCTTTTTGTGTCACTTATCAACATCTTTATACTTATCAAGATATCGCAACATCATACTGAATTGAAAAATCAATTTCTTGACATCAATGACAAAATAATATTATTAAGATAGTAATCATCCTTTATTAATTATCTCATCAATCTCCAACAACCTTCTCAATATCCTCATACCAACAAACTTATTGGAATGCCGACATTCTCTCTTTGTGAAATGCTAACAATCTCCCCCTTTGTCATTGATGGCAAAACCAACTTTTAATGGTAATACCAACTTGATTTGATTTTAATAGATTCAGATTCGGATTGCTATTAATCTTCTTAACTCTCCCCCAGTCATTTGTCTTCTTCTATCTGTCTTTACTAATTAGTCTTCTCCCCCTTTGACAACAATGCCAAAAAGAAAAACTAATTCATGATTCCTTTTGCTGTGAAGTAATTTTCATGTAGTGAAAGCATAGACAAATGTATCATCACATTTTCAATCAGAGCAGCTTGTCTCCAATCACTAATTCTTGCACAACTTTAGGCAACCTCCTAAAGTGTGTAAAGTAGCATCAACTCATAAATAGTTGTCCTATAGATTCATAGAATCGATGCTTTCATCGAATTCTGTCAGTGAGTGCTAGATAGGGGTAGGACCCCTAACTTACTTTAGAGATACTCAAAAGTGTCCCTTGGCAGTGGTTTTGTGAAGATGTCTACTATTTGTTCCTTTGAGATAATATATTCCAGCACAACGTTCTTCTCTTGAACTTCTTCTCTGAGATAATGATACTTTATAGATATATGCTTTGTCTTAGAATGCATTACCGGATTCTTTGAAATGTTAATGACACTAGTATTATCATAGAATATAGTTACTGGCTCGGTAACTTTCTCATTCATACCTTCCAATAGTTGCTTGATCCATGCTATATTTGTACAATTCAATGTTGCAGTGACATATTCAGCTTCAGCTGTTGACTGTGAAATGCATCCTTGTTTCTTGCTAAGCCAACTTACTAGTCTGTTTCCCAAAAAGAAATCTCCACCGCTTGTGCTTTTCCTATCACCAGTGTTTCCTGCCCAATCAGCATCAGTATAGACTTTTAAGTCAAAAACATTCCCTTTTTGATATACTGCCGTAATTTTCAGTGCCTCTCAAGTATCTGAAAATCCTCTTGATTGCTGTCATATGGGTTTCTTTGGGATTTGCTGAAAATCTTGCAACTATACCTACTTCATGTGCTATATCCGGCCTGATGTGAACCACATATTGCAACTTTCCAATCATAGATCGGTAAAGTGTCTCATCAATAGATGTTGATTCATCATTCTTTGATAGTTTACAATTGGTAGTCATAGGAGTACTTACAGGTTTAGAATCCTACATTCCAATTTTTTTCAAGATTTCCTTTATATATTTGGATTGAGTAATGAAAATCTCATTTTTCATTTGCAGTATTTGTAGACCTATAAAATACTTTATTTCACCAATTAAGGACATCTCAAATTCTTTGCACATTTCATTTCCAAAGTTCTTGCATAAAGAATTGTTTCCACAAAAGATAATATCATCAACAAATATGGTTGAAAGCAGTATTCCATTGTCCTCATCATTCTTCATATACATGTTGTTGTTTTCACTAGTCCTTATAAAACTAATCTTGATTAAGTACGAGTGCAGTCTTTCATACCATGCTCTAGGTTCTTGCTTTAAACCATATAATTCTTTGTTTAGCTTACATAACTGATCTTTATTCTTGTCTTCAATAAATCCTTCAGGCTGTTCAATATAAACTTCTTCTTCTAGTATACCATTCAAAAATGCAGATTTAACATCCATTTGATATACCTTGAAATTTTTGTAAGCAGCATATGCCAACAATGTTCTCACTCCTTAAAGTCTTGCTACAGGTGCAAAAGTCCCACCATAATCTATTCCATCCTCTTGAGCATAACCTTTGCAAACTAGTCTTGCTTTATTCTAAATGACCTCTCCTTTTTCATTTAGCTTGTTTCTAAAAATCCACTTTGTACCAATTACATTTTTCTCTTTTGGTCTTGGGACCAGTGTCCATGTTTCATTCTTCTTGATTTGTTCAATCTCTTCTGCCATAGCATTTATCCAATCTTCATTACTAAATGCCTCTTTTACTATCCTCGGTTCAAATTCAAATATCAGACATGTACTTTGTCTCAGTTTGTTCCTTGTCATTACTAGATCATCCTTATCTCCTATAATTTGACTTGATGCATGATTTCTTCTAACATACTTGGCTAATATAGGCTCGGTAGGCTCTGTTCGATCTTCTTCATCACTCGGTAACTGAGTATTTTCTTCATTTTCTTCATCAACTTTCTCGGTAGGACTTCTCGATTGAACATATACAAACTCTTCATAGTCTTCTGGTTCTTTGGAATTTCCTTCATCATTTCTTTCTGCAAATTCATCAATTTTCACATTTGCACTTTCCACTATTTTGTTAGATGATTTGATCAGACATTTAAATGCTTTACTGTTAGAAGAAAAGCCAAGAAATGTTCCTTCCTCGCTTTTGTGATCAAACTTTCCATTTTTGTCATCTTTGTGAACATAACATCTACTTTTAAATATTTTAAAATAACTTACATTAGGTTTCTTTTCATACCAAATTTCATATGGTGTTTTCAAAGTTCCTTTCTTCAGTTGTACTTAGTTCAGAGTGTAAATTGCAGTGCTGATTGCTTCTCTCCAAAATGTTTGTGGTACCCTCTTTTCTATCATCAGGGTTCTGGCACAATCTATAATTAATCTATTTCTTCTTTCAGCTATCCCATTTTGCTGAGGTGTTCTCGGTGCAGACACTTGTCTCTTTATACCATGATCATTGCAAAATAGGTTAAATTCATCATAAATGAATTCTCCTCCTCTATCTGATCTTAGACATTTCAACTGTCTTTCTGTTTCTTTTTCAACTCTAGCCTTATACCATTTGAACATTTGAAAGGCTTCTAATTTATCTTTTAAAAACATAACTAACATCATCCTTGAGTAATCATCCACAAATAATATGAAGTATTTATCTCCATAATAACTTTGAACTTTCATAGGACCACAAAGATTTGTGTGCACAAGATCTAAAATTCTTTGAGTAGTGTAGGACTTACTTGTAAAGCTTGACTTTGTCATCTTACCCATCCGGAATCCTCAGCATATTGCATCTACAGGTTTTTCTAAGCTCGATAGACCTCTTACTCGGTCCTTCTTACTTATTTTGATTAGGTTATCAAAATTTACATGACAAAACCTTTTATGCCATAACCAGGTATCTTCTATTTTAGCATACATACAATTGTTCCGAGTTGAGTCAAGATGAAATGTATTACCTTTTATTTGTGTCCCGATAGCAGCTAGCTTTCCATGTTTGTCATGAACTTTTACACCTCCTTTCTAAAATTCTATTTGGTATCCTATATTGTTTAGCTATGCTACACTCAACAAATTGTATTTCAAACCTTCAACCCAGTATACATCATCACATTTAGCATTGTCAAGAAGTGTTATGGAACTTTTACCTTTCACCAAACATGGTGCATCATTACCAAATCTTGCATAGCCTCCATCATAATCTTCTAGTTTAACAAACTTGTGTTTATCACCTATCATGTGATGTGAGCATCCACTATCTATGATCTAGGAATGATTTTTATTTATGTGAGATATTAAGGCTTTTTCCTCATACCTTTCTTCATCTGATCCATCTTTGATAGTCACATAAACAACTTCCTCTATCTAAGTCCCATCAAATTTGTCATCATTAGATTCCTCATCAGCTACTAGGCATGTCTTTCTATCTCTCCTTCTGAAGTCTCGGTGTCCTTTGTATTGATTGTCTTTTTGTCTGTCATCTTGGTATTCTCTCTTTTCACTAGATTCTTTGTTAGGACAGGTAGAAGCCATGTGTCTTATTCTATCACAGTTAAAACATTTTAAAGGTAACTTCCCTTTGTACTTACCTTTGCCTCTTGTTAAGTGCTTCAAACTCTTCTTTCTTTCTGATTTCCTCATATAGTTTGTGTACCTCTTCCATGTTTTTGCGAAACCTCTCACTTGCTCCACTATGATTTCCTTCAATATACTTATACATTCTATCATTGTAATCATCAGATTCACCAAGATGAAAAGAACTGAATGCAGATTCAACTTTATTTACTGAAGACCCACTGTTATCAAAATTACTTAACTCAAATGCATGTAGCTTACCGATAGTAGCATCCAAGGATACTGGCATGTTTGGTACAAACCTTAATTCATTGATTGCAGAAACTCGAATGGCATAGGTAGGTAGAAGTGTTCTAAGCAACTTACTTGTTACATCCTTTTCTTTAATAGTTCCTCCTGCTCCTTTGATTTGATTGACACTTTCCTTTAACCTTGCACTATATTGGGTTATGTTCTCTCCTTCATTCATTCTCATGGATTCAAGTTGACCTCTTAGACTGTCTACTTTTGCTCTTTGAACATGTTCATCACCACCATACATAGATATAAGCTTGTTCCACATCGCTTTGGCATCATTGCAGCCTTTTAGATCATTAAACTCTGAGTCGGTTAATCCTGATGTTATTTCAATCATTGCCTAAATATGTTCTTGCTTTGCCTTTATCTCTTCCATTGTCATTGGGTAGGTGCTAGGTGCAATGTAATAATTTTCCAGATAATATGTTGCATATTCTCCAATTCCTGATAAGTGTAGCTTCATTATTTTCTGCCATGTAGAGAAACTTGACTTGTTCAACTTTGGTGCATCCCTTTTATACATCTTCGGATCTTGCCTCAAGTACCTTTAAACCTTTTTTTTTGGAGTCCAAAGCTCTAATACTAATTGTTAATAAGATGAGAAGGGGGGGGTGAATCATAAAAAACTCACTATACAGTATATTTAGTAGATTCAACCTCAGTAGTCATTATCTGATATGTAACTATGACTGTAAATCATTCAAACTCATAAATAGATACACTTAAGACATCATAACATATTTAACACCAGATTTAACATGGAAACCCAAATAGGAAAAACCACTATGGGATTTCGGACCCACTAAGAAATATACCCTTCTAGAATATGCTCGGTTAAAAGCCAATCCTGTTACAAATTACATAACACATTGCTAGATGTGACCCAGTTAAGGGATTTCCCTCAGACCTACTAGAGTCTTGCACTTTGTTAGAAGTGACCTTGTCAAAGGATTTCAAACACTCATTCGGAATGTTACCTTGCTAGAGGATTTACAAATAAGACTGTTAGGTCCACTCAGTTAAGAGATTTCCTATCACTTGTAAAATAAATAACAGTATAAAAATATATCTACAACTTTACATCTAAAATGCTAAAGCAGATTCTATGTGCTCAAAATAATCTTGTCTTAAGACTTATCTTGCTCCTTGCTGGGCTTCTCAATCTTTTCTTCAATCAGATATTCAATCTTCTATGCTCAGTGATCACTGATGTAGTATCATTGTTCTTCTATTTGCCCGCATGCATTGTTCATCAGCAATTTCTTATTTATGAACAATTTCTAACCGCTTAATCTCCTTGATCACATTTCCCATGATCAATCATAGCCATCAGATCTTCAAACATGACTAGGTTCATTGTATTCTTTGATCTGAAACATTTTATATATCTTGCCTTGGAACTTGTATACCTTCCTTGGAACTTGTGCAAGGTTATGACCACTCAATCTATGCTATAGATCTATCTCTTGTATTTTCGTTGTCGTAGATTTTCAACAAACTTCTTGTATGATATACCAATCATCCATACATCTCCAGCTCATCGATATCTTTCATTTAACAATGTTTTTATCCATCCAATGCATATTGTTGTTACTCGGCAAATACTGAACCTTTACTCGGTAGATATTTTGCCTTCTTTAACCGATAGCATTAACATTAGGGTTTACCGACTGACATCTTGCTCGGTTAACATAGAATAGTATCAATCTTTAACTAATTCTATAGCTTGAAATCTTTTCTCCCTTTTGTTCAGTCTTTGAATACTCATGTATAGGATATCAAAACAATCAAAACAACAAGATCTCATCACTATCTAACTCGGTAATAGTTACCCATTGAATAACTTAATACCCCCCTTCATTTTCCTTCTCTCTGTGTCACTTACCAACATCTTTATACTTATCAAAACATACTGAATCGGAAAATCAATTTCTTGACATCAAATGACAAAATATTATTATTAAGATAGCAATCATCCTTTATTAATTATCTCATCAATCTCCAACAACCTTCTCAATATCCTCATACCAACAAACTTACTGGAATGCCGACATTCTCTCTTTGTGAAATGCTAACAAACCCATCAATAGGTTTCATTAAGTGCATTTCATTAATCATGTAGTATATCATAATTTTTATTTTCATTAGGATCATTATCATTTTAAGTTCATTTTTTACCATTAAAGTCATTTAGTCAATCAAACTCTATCAATCATCAAATCAAGCAGAATATCAAAGTAATCAAAGAGCAGACATTTTCATCAACCAAAGTTGTAGAAATTTTAATCAATTATCATGAGTTTAATCGCTTCTCTAATTTTTTTCAACAAATTTCATGATCAATCTCCCGAGGGGGCACACAATCAGGATTATTATCTCCATCAAGCGTGTTATCGAGACTTGATTTAATCTTTGAAACAATGTTGTCTCAACATCATTTCAAAGAGGGGCAAAATGTATACACATAAAAATGGTTATGAGCAATTAAATAAATAATTTATATTTATTTAATAATTATTCTTCTATCAAATAGTTAATTTGAAAAGATTAATTTATTTAATTCATTTTGTGTCCTAGTAATTAATTTAATTGAAACATTTTATTAATTAATTCATTATATTATTTTCTTGTAATCAATTAATTAAATATCTAATATTTAATTATTCCTCTAATCAATTAATTAATTATTTAATATTTAATATTTAATTATTCCCCTATCTTCTATCTTATAGTCTCATTAATTAAATAATTTCTTAATTATTTAGTCTCTTTTCCAATGCATCCTTCCATCCCCACTTTATCTTTCCTTTTCCAACTCATCCATTATAAGGCTAAATGAATTCAACAAAATAAAATAAAATAAAATAATTTATTAGCCACTTATCTCCAACTTCCAAAATAAATGAAATATTGTGTACATACACATATTTTCTAACCTTCTTCTATATTCTCTCTAACATCCCTATATCTCAGGAGGACTTGAGTCCACTTGTCCTCTCATTCCTACATCTTCTCCAACTATCCTATATGTTCTCAAATCTTCAACTCATTCAAGGTGAGATGAGTGACACTTGTCTTCTCCTTCCCCCTTTCTCTCAACCTTTAGCTTCTTGCTCATAGCCATCCAATTTTCAATATTAATCATGATCATTGATCTCTGCCACCTAAGCTATTGCACTTAAAAATCTATAAAAAGAGGTCTCCTAAGCCATTTTAAAACTAATAGACTAATAGGTAATCATATAGTCATTCTAGGAGTCTTTATCTTGCATCTGTGAGTTTGAGTTTGAAGCAATTAGCAATTTTAGAATTCTTATCATAGCTTAATATCATGTTAGCTTAAATCATTTGCATATGCATATCATAGTATTAGTTAACTATCGGTCCATTCTTCATATGCCATCTTGGAAGCTACCAGTTCTTGTCTGAGAGCAAACCATCTACAACCAAGAATAGTGGAGTTAGGACACAATGAGGTATAAATCATGGAAGGTATAATATTGTTTATTTCATTTACTTCATGTTACTTCATTGGTTGAAGTTAAGTTTCCTATAGCTTTCATTTTTATATTGTATGATGGACTAACAAGTTTCAGGACATTTCTTTGGAGTTCAACTTTAACCTCAACACCTACAACCTACACACAGAAAAGAGAGGGAGAATGTTTATGGATAAGGGTTTCCCTCAGTCAAACCCTGGTTGAGGAATCAACCTTGAAAGAAAGTAATCATAAATGCTTGAATGTAAACAATGGAAATGTATACCTTGTAGATTTGCAACTTGTTAATGATGATTTCTTTACTTCTTTAATGTAACCACAAATGTTGTATAAAATGGTATGTAACATTACAAAACCCTAACACACACATTCTTGCAAATGAATGTTCTAATGTTGCTCCAATGGATGAATGAAGAAGACTTGAATGCTTGAATGCTTTATGATGACCTTTAAATCCCATATCTTATCCTTATGCCTATCATCCTCTTAAATGAGGGAATTGAATCCCCTTTTATACATGCCTCACGAATTAATTTTCAACCACCAAAGGCCGACGAAGAGGAATTATAAATCTCGAAGGCAGATTATGCATAGGAGACCGGACAAACCTAACCTAGGGCCACCCTAAGGGGTGGGGACAGGGGCTCCATACCCTTGGCCTGCCCTATTTTGGGGCCTGAACATGGTCTAAAGAAGCCACAAGTCTTGTAGGAGGAAGGGTGAAGGGGTGAGAATGCAGAAATAGGTCTTGGTTGGGGAAGATGTTGTCTCCAAGGGGAGGACCTAAAATGTGATTAAAATTGTAGGGGTCACAATTTTATGATACTACATTTAGCCCCCACTTTAGCGCGAGTATGACCTACACCAATACTATTGGTAAAGTAGAAGAAAGAGAGAGATGAAGATGAGAGATATGGAGCAAGATCATAAGGAGTATAAGATGTCACTAATCTCGAGGAACCAAGCCCCCAATCTTAGGATCTTAACTCACTCAAACATATGCAAGAGAACACAAAACTAAAAGGAACAAGACACACAAAATAAAAACAAAGCACAAAAGACACACGCCAAGACAAGATACAAGATGACAAACCAACTAGCTAAAGAGACCTTGATACTTAGATATATCAACAACTAATGAGGACACAAATACCAATGCCATCACAAAAACATGCACGATCACATAAAAGAGAAAAGATGATATCATCCATGAACCATCAATAGTAAAACTATGAGTTCATGAGAGAAATAAGAGAGAGAACATGAATACACACTTTGGTGATCCATGAGAAGAAAAGTGAAGAAGAAATAAACCTTGGACATCTTGTCCCTAAAACTAGGTGATCCATGGAGAGAGAGACATGTAAAATCTTGCCCCTAGAGCCTGTCTATGTGATCCATGTAAAGGGAGAGAGTGAGAACACCATTAGTTACACTCAACCTCATGCACGTATGTGCAAGTGAGGTTCGAATTTCCTCATAGGAGTCTATGCTTGAGTACGCTACAACCTATATAGAATGTATAGTACAAGTTTCAAGAAATATGTGACATCCTGGTCTAAGAGTCTGTTCTCTGGTTCTGAGAATAATCACCCCACATAAAATAAATGTGGTATCATCTCGCTCTAAGAGTCCGTTCTCTGGTTTTGAGAATGACTCACTATACAAGAAAAGAAGAAGTGAAGACATCTCACTCTAAGAGTCTGTGCTCTGGTTCCGAGAATGACCCACTGTACAAGAGAAAAGTTATGACATCTTTCTCTAAGAGGCTTCCCTCTGGTTCCAAGAATGTCTCGCTCTACAGGAAAAGTGATGACATCTTTCTCTAAGAGGCTTCCCTCTGGTTCCAAGAATGTCCCATAGTATAATGTATGAGAGAAGTATAGTACAAAGGAGGATTGTAGGTGACCCCCCCTTAATATGTCAACATAGGTTGATGTTGATATCTTAAGGAAACTAGAACAAGGATACCTACCATCATCACAAAGAAGATATCCGCTATGCAAAAATGTCATAAATCCAAGATAGAGAGGGAATACTCTCCAAGCAAGGGTAAGATGGTTGGAAAGAGATATCTTGTTGTAAGTGTAAAGGTGATCCTTGGAGGAGAAGAGATCTTTTTCTAGAAGACATCTACCCTCAAGAGAAGTTGTCTTAGACAAATATAACATCTTCTAGAACAAGAAAAGGAAAAAATAAGAATTCAATCCTTCCTCCTATTTCTAGGTGAAAGGGATTATTGATGAGGGATGACTCACTTTTCTCCCCTAGAGGGATGGTTGGATTTATCATAGATGTACATTACCAAGTATAAAAGAGGTCGTAATCAAGGACTAACACCTCTTGTATAAGAGAGAATCCTTGAGTGAACAACAACAATTCCACACAAGGAATGACATCAAGTAATAGAAATCACACCATCCACCTAATAGGGCAAAGTGGATCCCTAGATAAAGAGAGAGAGAAGGATCATTTCCCCCCAATCTAAGGGACAATGAGAAGAGCTTACACGATCTACTAGAGAGAGATTAAACATAAAGAAAATGTGCAATGAACTTACATAAACACATGCAAGAAAAGACATTAGTAAATGTAAAATGCATGTCTCAAGAAGTGGTAATCTTTGAAAGGAAGAGAGAAAAAGAATCATATATTCCCCAAGGGGGATTAATCATAAAATCATACCATTGTAAGAAATGATAATCACGTATGAAAAATGCAGCCCCTAAAAGAAATAATGATAAATGAGAAAGAAAGAAAGCAAAAGGAGTGAAAATCCTTGCCCCCCAAGTGAGGAGAATGAGGAGAAACATTACACATTTTCTGATGGTGATTAGTTTCAAGTGATATTCCATCCTAATGGAACAAATCCTTTCAAGGAAGGGATACATACTTCTCAAGAGATCATTTCCTGCTAAGGGGCATATCATACTTGTGAATAATCGAAACCATAGAAGAGGTAAGATTTACAAGAGAATGAAGGAAAGAGAATAACTGCAGTACTCATTAAAGATTCCCCTCTCCAAGAAAATAGGGAAACCAAAGAACAATTATATGCTCACATAAGAATAACCCTATGTAAGAAAAGGGATATAAAAATGAATAATGCACCAAGATAGAGATAAATGTATATAAAGAAGAAGAAAAATGGACTTCATGTTTCTACCCCAAAGTATGTTAAAATAATACCACCACTAATGATAAAGAGCTCACATTAAATGGGCCCATAGGGTGAAGAGAAACATGAAGAGAAAAGAAGTGCTAAGGCACTATGTTTTTACTAGGAAATATAGCTAGATCTATTGTGAGACAAATTTGTGCAAGATCATATTGTAGTTGAACAAATTTATTAAATGCATAACATTTTCCAAGAGAATGTGAATTTGAATCATGAAAAATGCAATATTCAATACCTTTCACTTGCTTAAATTTTTTTTTAAATTTTGAGGAGGAAAGGAAATATTCTTGTCAGATTTCAACCTCCAATAGATTATTGCAGCTAATCTGTCAGGATGGTAAATATCATCTTGCCATGAAGGAGAGGGTTTGTTTGGAGGAGAAGTTTAATTATCCATAATCCTTATTTTGCCACTATCTATGAAATATTGAATAGATTTTTCAAAATCAGGGCAATCATCAGCATTATGGTCATGGGTTTGATGAAATGAACAAAAAGGATGCTTTGAAGAAGAAGCATTCTTGTGGGCTCTCTTGATTTGTTGTTTTTCAAGGTAATCTTGAAAGTTTTGAAGCCTAAGGAATTCATCGATAGAAAGAGGGGAACCACTTCCTAGGCCTCTTGTAGTAGTTTGTGTAGGAGGGTTTATAGGTACACTAATTCAATGCTCAAATTTCCCAATTCCTTGTCCTTTAAAACCTTGTTTTGTAATTATATGAAAGCCACGACTGTAATAATGTTGCAATTGACTAGATGGAGGAACAAGATCATGAATTTCTTTGAAATCGGATATGTAAGGAGGCAGAAAAGGATTTGTAGATGGAGTATCATGTGAAATGACAATCTCTTTGCCTTTATCAAGCTTATCCTTTTTGGAAGATTGGGGAAGAACATATTCATCATCTAAAAGCTCATTTTTAGTGATTTCTATGTGAGGGGAAAGGCCATGAATAAAATTCATGACATCATCCTCACTTCATATACTTTGATGTTGAAGATAGGTCTTAAAAGAATAAGAAGGATCTAAAGATGTAAGAATGTTGATGTTTTCATATTGCCCCCCTTGCTCAAGGGTATGTATATGAGGAGAAGATAGGTCCATACTAATTTCCAATGTTGTCTCTCTTGTAGAAAGATCATTGGGTAAAGCATTAGATCTCATGTCATCCACACAAGATACCCTAGGAGAGGTACAAAGGTTAGGATCTCTAGGTTTATGGTCCACAAAAGCTTTAAGGTGATTAACATATGAAATGCATTTGGTTAACAACTTCACCATAATGTAACATAAATGATATGTGAAAGCTTTGGGATCAAATTGAAAACAAAATAATTTGGAAATCCTAACAATGCAATATAACCAAGTGCTATGAATAAAGAGAAGCAACAAGAAATGAAAGAAACTCTTATCTGACACATTATTGTAGTAAATATATGCAAAAAGCAATGTAAGCATATGTGAAATAGAAAGTAAATCCAATTTATTAATTGCCATTAAAAGTCTCTTAAGTGGAATCTGAATTTGCTAGAAAAGCAGATCTAAAATTAGGAGATTTTTATGAAAAATAATTTTAAGATTTGAATGTGATGAATTTTGAATTTGTGTTTGACCTTAGAGAGTGTTAAAATTGATAAAGTATGCCGACTTTCTGGATTTGAGTAGAAAAATACAGTCAATTTCATCTCCCAAAATTTTAGGAAAAAAGTTGAGGACTGTGACAGGAGTGCACATGGTCCAACCAACTTTTTCCAAAAATTTTCAGGGATGATAGAAATTATGATTTTGATGCAGAATCCAAAAAAACAACCGATTTGGAGATCTCTAGATCGGTTCAATCTGTTAGAGTAAAGGTTTTAATTTAATCATGTTGATTAAATTACCTTTATTCCTCTCTTAAGATTTCACTTTAGTTTGCATTTGTGACATTTAATAATTATATTAATTATTAAATGTCTACCTATTAGGGTTTCTTTTAGGGTTGCACAATATCCTTTTATAAGGATTCATCATTGTAATTTATCTCTCTCTTGGATGAATACATTTTTCACCTTTCAGAGCACCCTTGCTTGTTTGTCTCCATCTCTTTTTTCTGTGATAGGTTATTTGCATGCAGGTGATCTTCGGGGTCTGTGAAGTTGGCTTTCTCAACTTCTACATGGTATCAGAGCTCCAGACCTGCTGCTTCCTGTTCGTCTTCTGAAGAATTTGGAGCTACGAGGGTTAGATCTGACTTCCAGGTTTTGGTTGCAATCAGATCTATGTTTGTCTTCTGGTTTTTATTTTGGAATAGGGGGTATTTTTTTTCAGTGCACTTTGAGCCCAAATGGACCTCACCGTTGAGCTCGTAGCACCCAAAAACCCCTATTTTCATATAAAATTCATCCATTTTGGACACAGTTGCCCCAGAAGGCAAATTTTTTTATGCCCCAACGCCGTACGGCCCTAGGGCACGTAGTACGAGGCAGAAAATTCCATGAAAAATTAAAAAAAATATAAAAAAATGCAGTTTTTTTAATATTTTCGAGCGCAGCCAGTGTTACAGCTAGCGCCGCCAGTGCGCAGCCCGGCGGCCACCGCCGCCGGTGGTAACCGCCCCCGCGCCGCCCAGCGACACCCGACGCCCATGCGCCGCCCGCGCCCAGCCCGCGCCCTGCCAGCGTTCCACCGCCACCGCCACCGCGCCGCCAGCCAACCAGAGCTAGCCCCTGGTCGCCCAGCGGACCAGGGGCTTATTTTTTTTTAGCCCTTGAGGGCTGTAAGGGCCTATCTAGGTTTTTTGGAGCTGTTTTTACAAAATCGGGCATAACTCGGGCATTTTAGCTCAGATTTTCGAATGGAAATAGGCGTTGGAAAGCTGGTTCCGAGCCCGATCTAATTGATGAAGGTCTTTTTCTCTGATTTTGCCATTTTGTAGTGTTTTTTGCCAGTCAAAGTCAGAACAAGTTTTTTGCACTCTAGGAGCCATATCTTTTGCATACGGACTCCGTTTTTCGCAAACGAATAGGCATTGGAAAGGGGTTTCTGTGCTCTTTCCAGATCTATCATTTATTTTTCCAGAATCTACACTAGGTACATTTCATTCAGTACTTTGTGTTTTCACACATCTGTCAATTACTTGGACATTTCATCACTTGGAAATGATTTGTTTGCGTGGGATGGCTTTATTTGATTTTCTTTATTAGTATTCAAGTCATTTAGTCTTAGATTTGTTAATTTGAAGAGTTGTCATGGGTTTTTCTACTCACCCTTCAGTTGTATTTCTAGAACGGGGTAATTATGAGTCATGGGCAAAGGGCATACTTACACACTGTAGGTGGCTTAATATTTTGCCTTATTTGTATGATCTCATACCTGAACCAGCAACTTTAGAGGGAAAAATAGCTTGGGATATCATTAGAAATCACATAGTAGGAGTTATTTTGTCTAGTGTTGATTCTGACACTGTGTGGGCTATATCGGGCATTGATTGTCCTCACTCACTTTGGACACGTCTTTGGGAGATCTATGGAGACCCCAGTCTTTCTCCATTCCCAAAGGATCCTGCTTCAGATTGTCTTGTACCCATTGGTTGGAGAGATAACACACCTTTTGAACATGATACTTTAAAGGAACTTCAATATTTAGACACCCTTACATATTCCGATGAATCAGAGGATTGTCTCACAGTTCCTACTCTTCAGACTAAGATTATACATGTATCAACATCATCTCCTTTTGTTCCTGATCAGTTTGATATTACCTCTTCTTTGGCTCCTATTGATTCAGCTCAGCAGGACATCATACATCTTTCAGACATGGCTACTTGGGATTCTTATCTTGCAGGCATTTTGTCTTTGTTTGTAGAGTCCTATATTGCAGACTTGGAGGATTACTTTGAGGATTTTCAGCTCCTCTTTGTTGACAGCCATATTCCATCTGTTAGCCCACCATCATCTGTGCATTCAGAGGTTGCAGTTTTTGAGTCTTCAGTTCAGTTTGGATTTGACATCTTTTGTTTCAGTTCAGACAGAGGGATTCTTCAGCATCCTATTATGGCACACATCTTGAGACAGATTGATTCTTCTCTCTTCACAAGGTTTCTTCATCTTCATTCTTTGGATCCATTTCTTCCCAAGGGGAGGAATATTATATGCCGCTTCAGGATCTCTTTCTGGATTCTACCTCAAGCATCCATATGTGCGACAGGAGTTTCTTCATTGTGGGGGGGGCTTCTAGTCTCTTTCTTTTTCTCCTATGGAGACCATTGTATCTATACTTATATGATAGAAGTTGTCTATGGGGGGTATCATGTTATCCACCTCCTATCCTTCTGTTATTAGTGCATTTATTTCTTTCATCTCTTTTTGGAGTAGAGTTTTTCCCATGAGGTTTTCTCTATTTCTCCACTTTACAGAGATTTGGTTGTAATTGGGTACCTGATCAGGCCTTGTTGCCGGGACCCAAGTTTACTTTCTTGCATTGTAGTTACCTTTGCTTTCTTGCACATGTTTGTAACTGCACTTTTGCTCATCTTAAGGGGGGGTGTTAGAGTAAAGGTTTTAATTTAATCATGTTGATTAAATTACCTTTATTCCTCTCTTAAGATTTCACTTTAGTTTGCATTTGTGACATTTAATAATTATATTAATTATTAAATGTCTACCTATTAGGGTTTCTTTTAGGGTTGCACAATATCCTTTTATAAGGATTCATCATTGTAATTTATCTCTCTCTTGGATGAATACATTTTTCAGCTTTCAGAGCACCCTTGCTTGTTTGTCTCCATCTCTTTTTTCTGTGACAGGTTATTTGCATGCAAGTGATCTTCGGGGTCTGTGAAGTTGGCTTTCTCAACTTCTACACAATCTTGCAGTTAAAGGTCGAAAATAGAAGAATCTTAAAAATTAGGGTTTTAAGATGTAGCCACTGAATTTTTAGAGTAAAGAGACAGATTTGAATTGCAATTTTGAAATAGAAATCAGATCTGAGACAAGCAATTAAAATTGTACACTTCATAAGCTTAATTTTCTCAAAATGAAAAATTGGGGTTTTATGCAATTAACCTCTAAAATTTGCAAATAGATCAAAATTGAAAATGAAAATATGAAATTTAAATTGCAATTAATCAGATCTAATAATGAGAAATCAAAATTAATGTGTAAGATGTCGGATTCACCAAAATGTAAAGTGGAAAATTGGATCCTAGTGACTCCCCACCTAGGAGAGAGAAAGGAAGCCACTAGGATGGTTTTCACTTGGAGGAACTCTACATTCAAAAGAGGGGCTTGAATCCACTAGATCCAAATATGAGGGAAACAAGAATGTGAAATCCAAATGGATTGCATGGGTTGAAGTGTGATTTACCCTTTTTTGTAAATGAGAAAGTTGACTTGTTGACTATGCAGAAAAGAGAAGAGAAATGAGTGAAATGAGGAGCTACCAGTTCGGGATCATGCTATAATTTTGGATCTAAGATAATTAGATTGATACAGATCTACCCTACAAATTTGGATAAAATTTGTTGGGACCGTGGCGAGAATGTACATGGTCCTCCACAAAAGCAGTGAAACGAAAAAAGGGTTCTTTTGTCTTTGCAAATGAAGCTCAAACCTACAATTATAGCTATGCACCACAACCTACACATAGAAAAGAGAGAGAGAATGGTTGTAGATAGGGGTTTTCTATAGTCAAACCCCGGTTGAGGAATCAACCTTGAAAGAAAGTAATGAAAAATGCTTGAATGTAAACAATGGAAATGTATACCTTGTAGATCTGCAACTTGTTGATGATGATTGATTTGATTCTTCAATGTAACCACAAATGTTGTATGAAATGGAATGTAACATGAAAAACCCTAACACACACACATGCTTGTAAATGAATGTTGTAATGTTGCTCCAATGGATGAATGAAGAAGACTTGAATGCTTGAATTCTTGATGATGACCTTGAAATCCCATATCTTATCCTTATGCCTCTCATCCTCATAAATCAGGGAATTGAATCCCCTTTTATACATGCCTCGAGGATTAATTTTCAACCACCAAAGGCCAACAAAGAGAAATTACAAATCCCAAAGGCAAATTATGCATAGGAGACTAGGCAGACTTAACTTAGGGCCACCCTAAGGGGTGGGGATGGGGGTGCCACACTCTTGTCCTGCCCTATTTTGGGGCCCAGATAGGGTCTAAAGAAGCCACAGGTCTTGGAGGAGGAAGGGTGAAGGGGTGAGAATGCAGAAATAGGTCTTGGTTGGGGAAGAAGATGTTGTTGCTGAGGTGAGGACCTAAAATGTGGTTAAAATTGCAAGGGTCACAATTTTATGACACTACAACCAACTGTTTTGGTTGTTTACCAGTTTCCGGTAGGTTCTAGTAGAGCAGTTGGATTATGATATTGATCTGGTATGCTTCGATTTGTGGAATTGGTTTGGATTTGTTATTCATGCTATTTAGATGTGTATCATGATCAGTTGGTTTGGGATTTGATGACTCAGGAGCTATCATTTGTTCTAGTAAGCCTTTTGGTCACCTGTAAGGGTTTTACCAGTTGAGATTTCTTGAAGATATTTTGATGCAATTGATAAATGGTGTTGGTACGACTTCTAGATGGCTTTCGGGATGTTCTTGGTTATCTTATTTATGTTCTTATTGATTGGTGGTGTTGCATTTTAGATCGGAACTAATTCTATCTTATTCTCTTAAGTTGTGGACTAGTTTATGTAATGTGCTGGTGGATGATCCTGATGCATTTTCAATTGGATATATTGATTGGATTATGTTGTTTTGATCTTAGGCTAGCTTGGTTGACCATTGGATTGCTGGTTTATGTTATTAATTTATTGTATTATCCTTTAGGTGGATTTTTGGGATATACGATTATCCGTGTGCCAATATGGTTGTAATCTTATGCAAAGGTTTTGGTCAATCATAGGTCATCGAATTGGGTTGGTGAAAGAGATTTAAGACCTCTGGTACTGAGCTTAACCGAAACTATATTTAGGCATAGGAGATGATATTCTTGCAATTCACTCTTCTTTTCGGATTGTAGTTTGGATCTATATTGTAATCAGTGAGGCTCCTTTTGTGATGAGAAGTGCACTCTAGGTTATTGTCCTTCTTCAATTTTTAGGACTATCTCTATATAATCACATACTTACTGTAGAAGTATTATCTGACTATAAGTAGGCTTCCCACCATGGTTTTTCCCTTTACAAGATTTTCCATGTACAAATATTGGTGTTATCTTTTATGGATGGTTAGTAAATGTATTGTGATTTATATTTTTACTTAATTGTTATATCTGATATTCTGGTAATGAGGTTTTAATGCTTAAAGTTATATAATCTATTAACAACTGATTCACCCCTCCTCTTAGTTGTTCATCGTTTATTAGAGTTATCTAATAAAACTCAAAACTAATCACCTTAAATATATTCTGACTACTTCGGTTGAGTAGCAACATCAATCTATCAACCCAAATAGAAAGAAAAGGCTCTGAAATCCATCAAATTGATGCAACTCAATGCATCTAGTTCTCATTAGGAGGGGTGGATACCCCTAACTTGTCTCTCAAATAGACAAATGTATCTGCAAGAAAAGGCTTAGTGAAAATATCAGCAATCTGTTCTTTTGTAGATACTTATTCCAACTTTTCTTCCTCTTTACTGACTTTTTCTCTCAAGTAATGATATTTGATTGACACATTTAGTTTTTGAATGTTGCACAGGATTATTTGACATGTTAATAGCACTGGAATTATGAAAGTATATGAAAGTATATGATAGTAGGCTCATCATAAATAACTCTGATACCTTTCAACATTTTCTTCATCCAAACTATCTGAGTGCAGCTACCAGCAACAAAAATGTACTCAACTTCAACAATAGATAAGGTACTAAATCTTGTTTCTTTCTAACCCATGAAATAAATTTATTACCTAAAAAGAATGCACCACCATAGGTTCTCTTCTGATCATCAACATCACCATCCCAATTAGCATCAGTGTAAGCACATAACATGAATTCATCATTCCTTGGATAGCACAAACCATAATCCATAGTCCCCTTCAAATATTTGAATAGCCTCTTAAAGGTAGTGGCATGATTGTACTTCAGATCAGATTGATATCTAGCATCCATGCACACAACATGCATAATGTTTGACCTATTTTGATTAAGATATAGCAGTCCACCAACCATATATCTGTACAAACTCTGATTAGCTTTTGGATATTCCTCATTATTAGATAATTTGGAGCTAGTGACCATAGGAGTTCCAACCAGTTTGGAGTCATCCAATCCAAAATTCTTCAATAATTCCTTCACATATTTAGTTTGAGATATAAAATACCTTTTCTAGTCTGTGAAATCTACATTTCCTAAGAAAAATTTCATCCCTCCTATCATAGGCATCTCAAATTATTTCTGCATATCACCAACAAACTTCATTCTCAAGTTATCATTTCCTCCAAAGATAATATCATCAACAAAGACTTCAAGAATTAAGATGTTATCATTCTCAATATTAAAATACAGATTACTATCAATAGTGTCTTTATTAAATCCCAATTTCAACAAGTACTTATCCAATCTAGCATACTACACTCTAGGGTCTTGTTTCAATCCATAAAGAGCTTTCTTCAATTTGCATACCATGTCTCCATCATGTGATAATAAAAATCCATTAGGTTGTTCAATGTAGACTTCTTCCTCAAGATCACCATTCAAAAAGGAAGATTTAACATCCATCTGATATACCTTGAAATCTTTATAAGTATCATATGCAAGCAATAGTCTAACAACTTCAAGTCTAGCTACCAAAGAAAAATTCTCCTCATAATCAATCCCTTCTTTTTGTGAATATCCTTTACATACCAATCTTTCTTTATTTCTGACAACTTTACCAACTTCATTCAATTTATTCCTAAATACCTATTTAGTACCAATAAATTTCTTATCTTTAGGTCTAGGCACAATCTCCCATGTGTTGTTCTTTTCAATCTGATATAATTCTTCTTCCATAGCTGTCATCCAATTTTCATCTTTGCAAGATTCAATAACATATTTAGGTTCAATTTTAGAAATCAAACATACCTCTTCAGCATCTATCCTTCTTCTAGTCATCACACCTTTACTTTTATCTCCAGTAATCTAATTTTTAGAATGATTCAATCTTAAATACTTCAAAGTCTTCTGATTATTCTGATTTCTAGGTTCCTGTACCTCTCCATCGACAGCAAAAACATCTGGATTAATAGTCTCTACGGATCGGTCTGTTTTAACTCTTCAGTCTCAATAGGTGTTAAAATAACATATTGACCATCAACATATCCACATGATCTAATCTCTTTTCCAAGATTCACATCAACCTTCACATTTTCACTCTCCACTATCTTCCTCAGTCTCTTATTGTAGCACTGGTAGGCTTTTCTCTTTGTTGAACATCCTAATAAAATTCCTTCATCACTTCTTGCATCAAACTTTCCTATGTTGGCATCTCTCTTGATATAACATTTGCTACCAAATATTAAGTATCTCACAGTAGGAACATGACTAAACCATAGCTCATAAGGAGTCTTATCGGTATCACCTTTAATATCAACTCAGTTGAATGTGCAAACAATAGTGCTAATAGCTTCTCTCCAAAAGATCTTCAAAAAATTCCTTTCAATCATCATAGTCCTTGTAGCATCCAAGACAACCTTGTTCTTCCTTTCAACAACTCCATTCTGCTAAGGGGTTCTAGGAGCAGATAATTGTCTTTTAATCCCATGCTTCTCACAAAATCAAACAAATTCATCAGAACAAAATTCTTCACCTCTATCAAATCTCAGACATTTCACCTTCAATCTGGACTCAGTCTCAACCTTTGCTTCGAATATCTTGAACTTGTCTAATGCTTTAAATTTCTCCTTCAAGAAGACATCCCGCAACATCCTATAATAATAATCAATTAGCAAAATAAAATATCTATCTCCTGCACACTTCTAACATTTATAGGTCCACATAGGTTAGTATACACAAGATCTATAAATCGATCTATATTGTTTTCTCTTGAAAGAAATTCTTGTTTTCTTATCCATTTGACATTCTTTACATACCAGATTAGCAGGTTTAACAATCTTAGTAAAATCTCTAACATCTTGAGTAGAACTAATCTTAATCATTGAATAAAGTTAACATGACACATTATCCTATGCTACAACCAACTTTCATCAATCTGAGCAATCAAACAACTTTTCTCACAAGCATTCAAATGAAAGATATTACCTTCAGTCTTAGTTCTAGATGCAATCACTATTGAACACAGAGTACCACTGAGAGGGGGGTGAATCAGTGGTTCCTAAACTCTTCTCTTTTAAGGCAACTTCAGAATACTGGTTGTTATCTTAAGTACTACACAAACAAACTAGTAAAGAAAATGATGAGACCAAAGAAGATAATCACACAAATGCAACCCACAACACCAGATGTACAAGGAAAACCCAATATGGAAAAAATCTCGCTGAGAAATGTTGTTGGAGACTACTGCTCCAATCTAGCCTCACAAGTAAAGTATTAAATTACAAAGATTTAGGGAATCAATCCAAGGAGCACCAACCCCTGCACCAAGCTCCAACTTGGTGATATATATTGAAAATACAATTTAGATATAGTTATGGCTTCTTATTGCAAAATGAGTTCTGCAACTCCTGATCAAATATGTTACTGTCGATTGACAATCTTCTCTTCTTTACTGGATCTCACATTGCCAGTTATGAGATCACTCTCTCTGATTCTTATCCTCTTTTCTCTCACTCTCTCATAGTCTCACAACTCACTATGTCACTCTTGGATGCCTTCTTTCTCTTCCACACCTCACTAGTTTTCTCAACTATTGAAACCAGCTACAGTTATATCAGTACCCAATCACTGCTGGTTAAACCCTCTCTCACCAGTTTGCTTGATGACTCACTCTGCAACTTTCTTAGAATAAATTCTAAGTGAGATGATTCTACTCTACACTCTAGCTCTCTTCAATCTTCTTCTCCTCCTCCAACATCAATCTTTTTTGTCTCGAGCTCATATATTTATGTTTGTGGATTCCAGCCAAGAATGCATGCAAATACTGTCATGTTAGGTTTTCCTTCTTCAACTCAATTTGAAGATGATTTTATTTGATCTACTTTTCAAGGATAGGATCTTCATGATATCAATCAATCACCTGCAAAGCTGCTCGATCCAATATGCATTTTCTAATTTGGGAGGTCTCCACCATGTTTTTCTACTTTTTTCTGTCACTCACCATTAATGGCTTTGTTGTTCCCTTCACCTAACAGGTACGAAGATCAAATCTTCTTGTAGAATCAATGCAGCTGCTTTTCTAGCTTGCCTTCCTCGAGCCACAATCTTCTGGCATCCTCCATGACTTGCGGGTTCCTCATTAAAGCCAACCTGCTCACTTATTGTTGCATCAATGCACACTCCACTGATTTGTGCAATACATCCACCTAGCATATAGCTATCATGCTCATTGACATCCACCTTTGCTTGGATTCTTATGTTGGTTTGACATACTTTGTCGACCAAGGTTGACTACTGGTTTATTTTATGTTACCGGTATGACCATCAAGCATCCCCTCTATTTTGTTTACCGATTGTTGTGCCTTCATAGAATACAAACAACCTTCATCCCAGTCTATGATTTATCGGTAATCCTTCTTTATAGTTAGATGTCACAAGTCACATTTACGGGCAGCAATTCTTCTGTCTGGATCTTGTTATCCCTGTCACCATTTCTTACTTACCGGTGACCTACCTAAACCAATTGACATCAATGATAACTTAATGCCAAATTGTCAACAATCTCCCCCTTTGGCATTGATGTCAACTTACTACAAGACACTTCATACCGGTATATTTCTCCCCCTTTGACACAATGACAAAGGGTGTTGTACACTCCCCCTTTGGCTTCTATGAAATCCCCCTGAACCATATAAATCCTTCCTTTCTCAAGTGCATAAGGTAGATGACACAACTCCCAACTTGTGCCATAAGTACTCAAAAGTGTTTACCGGTAATGGTTTGGTGAAAATGTCAACTACTTGTTCTCCAATAGGGACATAATCCACCCTTACTTCTTGTCCTTCAACCTTCTCTCTGAGAAAATTATACTTGATGGGTATATGCTTTGTCCTAGAATGCATCACATGATTCTTTGCTATGTTGATTGTTGGCATATGGACACTCCAATGAGACATTGTGTGTTATTGAAGGTTTTGTCATTGATGGCAACCTTGCAATCCTATGGCACCGGCAAGACATCTTACTAGCAAAGCATTACACAAGCAAGACAGTGCACTAGCATCAACAAGATCACTCTACACTAACACTGGCACCAACACAAAAGAAAAGATGTATACCAGCATAGAGGCCGATAGGATTTTTGATATGTAATATTTTGATTATTATTGTAAGTCGACTTGGCAAATTGCAAAATAACTCTTATATATAAAAGAGATCATTGTAGACATTTGTAAGTGAAAAAAAGAAGCGAGCATAAATAAAATGATTAGGCAGACCTAATGTGCGAATTATAGGTCAAGGGTATATGTAAAGAACAGAGTTAGAACCAGTACTGAATCTGGCATTGGAGATGCTATTGTAAAGCAGTACAGATCATTGGATTAGTATAACATTATAAGTCAGTGTGACATCTCATTGAGCAGTGAGCTCTAGGCAGTTGGCCTTCCTGCATGTGCAGGCCCCTATTGTAAGTAATATTCTCTTATTGGCCAGTAAGTGAATATTGTGGGTCACAAATCCCACTGAATTTTTTCCCACACCGGGTTTCCTCATTAAACATCTTGTGTTATGGTGTTCTTTTCATGTGGATGTTTCTGATTCTGTTTATTGCATTAATTCTTGCATACCGGTATACTGCTATTTTATGTCCTGCATCTTTTAACTTAAGAAATACTTCTCACCAGTTAGCTACTGATTCACCCCCCCCTCTCAGTATCTGTGGGAATCCTAACAATTGGTATCAGAGCCTGGTCCTCTATTTTCAGAAGCCTAATAGCTTGAGGAAGATCTTGACACCGGTAAAGATGGAAAATCTGATGAAGCAACTTGAAGGAGCTCTTATTGACTATGGTGCAGAGAAGTTGAAAAATATCAAATTAGAAGATGACTTAAGAGTAGCTTAGTATATCATTCAGGCACTTCAAGAAAATCTTACTGTTACAAGAAACAAGAGAAGAGAACTTTGTGAAAAATTGCAAAATGAGAATGATGAAATGGAATCACTTAATGATATGATAAGCAAGTTGAAACAAGAGATCATGACAACAAAAAATGAAATGTAGGATATGTCTATGAGATTTTGCAAAGAGATTGAGGACAAAAAGAAGAATTAAGAAGAATTGACCAGAAGACTAAGTGATGCAGCAAATGAGAACACAAGACTTAGCTATGAAAATGACATGTTGAAGATATATCTGATGCATACTCAGAATGACTCAAATGAACTAATGAGACAAAAAGAAATCTTGGAAAGGGAATTTGAAACTGCAAATCAACATAAAGAAAAATTCAAGAAAAGCTTAGAAGAACTTGGTACCTTATTGAAGAATCAAAAACCCACAGGTGACACTTCTAGAATTGGCTTTGAAGTTGGAGAAAGCTCCGGTACTGCAAATACTCAGGATCACAACAAACCGGTAAGACCACCTAATACTTATAAATTCAATGGAAAATGCTTTAACTGTAATAAATATGGTCATAGGGAAAATGAATGTAGATCTAGGAATTATCAGAATATCAATCCACCCACCGGTCAATGTTCCAAATGCAACAAAGTTGGTCATAACTCTGAAAACTGCATAATGAATGTGAGATGTTATGTTTGTTGAAGATTTGGACATCTATCTAATCAATGCAAAACACAAACCGGCATAGGTTATGGGAAAGCTATTTAGAAAAATAATGTAACTTGTTATGCATGTAACAGGATTGGGCATATTGCTAAATTTTGTAGAAGTAAAGGTACACCAGTAGATAACAAAAGCACTAGCTTGAAAGGTAAAGAAAAAATTGAAGAGGTTAAGCAAGAATTCTCAAAGCAATGGATTAGAAAAGCTGATCTAAATATTGGGAATACTCCTCCACCGGTAGAACCAACAAATGCTCCACCGGCAAGATAGAGTGATGCTTCACTGGCAGGACAAAGCAGTGCTCCACCGGCAGGAAGTTCTTCATCTAATTGAAGAAAATTTCCTTGAGGGTTTGGCAATCTAATGACACATGTGCTTTTATTCCCTTGGTTAGAGATAAGAAGTTGAAAATCACTTATTATTGGCAAAAAATAAATAATGTTAAGTGAATACTTAACCAGCATGCAATTAATGTGGTAGATAGCGAAAAAGACTTTATAAAATAAGGTTTTGGCTCCATTTCATTTCACCATGATTTCAAACTTTCAGAGAGCGCGAAGATTTCTGAGCTAAGGCATTTCAAGCAAGGAACAAGCACACTCCAAGCAATCATCCATCCAAGATAGAAAAAGGTATTTTATCATGGCATCCACCTCTGCAATTGAATACATAGTGAACCCTACTATTGTGGAAGTAATTAAAAGACCTAGGCCCATATTTCAGTTGGTCCCTAAAATAGAAAAGAAGGATGATACCTTAGGTGCATTTTCTCAAATCCCTAAAGGTGTTGTATATGTTGAAAACCCTAGAATGTATATTCACTGCAATATTGAAGAGTTAGGAGACGAGGAAATCAAAACCATGTATAAAACTGAGATATGTGATGATACCGGCAATGTTAAAGCTAAACACAAAATCATTGAAACCCTAGGATTCACAGAAATCCTTAGCATTCCTGAATTTCCTAAGGATGTGATTAGGATAGTGCTAAGTAGAGTTCATGGAGAATTTTTCTGGTTAGATGCAATTCATAAGATCACCAAGCAAGTGGTAAAGGTTGTCACAGGGTTACCGGCCACTAGTAAAAGACCAGACAAAAACAAGAAAGTTTCAAATGATTTAGTCATAGACCTAACAGGTGCAACATTTGATAAAAGATCTCTAAGGGTTAACGATGTAAAGGATACAAATGTGAGATTCTTAAGTATGATATTAGGTTACAAAGCCACTCATGCCAATAGACTTAACTCAGTTTCAAGTTTATGCATTAAGAGTGCTTATGATATGATAACAGACAATGCAAAAATTGACATCTTTGAATGGTTAAAGGATGAACTAATAGACAACCTTGGAAAGATAAAGAAGGATAAGAAAGGAACTTTCAGATTTGGAAATCTGTTAGTATGTCTAATGCTTCATATAACAAAATAAGTTCCTGGTATAGGATATAAAGAACTAGGATATGACATACCGGTAGGAAAACAACTGACAAAACTGTTCAATACCATGGGTGAGAATAAGGAAAACAACATTCATGACTTTTTCCAAGCACTAAAGACAAAAATTAAGAAAAGGACAAGGTTATCTCAGAAAATTGTAGATAAATACAAAGATGATATTTGCTTTGTTATCAAAAAGGATGAAATATGGATGGAAGCAGTCATCCCAAGGACAATCTGGGTAACAGAAATGGGCTATGAGACAGATGACCACATAGTTGAAACTTATGCCAAAGCACTTCTAGAAGCCCCCAATGAACCTAAGGAGGAAGTATTTGGTAGTGCTGAAACAATAGAAAAACAAATACAGTCCAAGAAAAGAGTAAAGAAGGTAGAGGCATTTGTGAGAAAAGGATTTAGACAAGCAAAAGCCATTAAGGAAGATGTATTAAAGAAAACTGACATAACTAAATATGAGTTGGCAACCCCATAGCCTGAAGCTCATCTATCACCGGTAGGTACTTCTTCGGAAGGAGACATGCCAACAACCTTTAAAAGAGCTGTCAGGAAAAGAGATACCTCACCGGCAACCACTCCTTCACCTAGAAGGACAAGGCAGAAACAACAAGCTGTGAGATCTCTAGTCAGAAAGGTCACACCTAAAAAGAAGCTGACTCCTAAGAAAAAGAAAAAGACAAAAACTGACTTGGCACCTCTAGACATTTTGTTAAATGAGATCACAGAGGAAGGAAAACTGAAGAACATAGGGAAAATTTATGACACCCTATCTACTGATGAAAAAGGGCAAGGTGAGGAAAGTGTAATACTGCATATGGACATGTTCAAAAAGTTTTTGATGGAAGTCATAAATGAAATTCCTGATGACTTATACAAAAGACTTGAGGCCAGAAGGCAAGGAGTAATTGAATTAGACAAGAAAATAAAAATAGAAAAACTACTTGTTGTATATCCGGTAAACTCCCCAAAGGAAATTGATGATCTGATAGCTCAGGCTAACTGGACAGTTTTTTCCATTGCACACCAGCATATTTCACTAATGGCAGGTAGAGTTACAGAAGTTTCAGAGTAAACAGAAGATGGTTGGGACATATTTTTGGTTGAAAAAGAGAAACAAGAAGAATACAAGAATCCCAAGTCTATTAAGGTATATTAGAAGGACAAGGACAAAGGGAAAGGCAAAATTGGTGGACCTCCAAGCATAAAGGTTAAAGGTAACCTACCTCCACCTATAAAGACTACAACCCCTGAAAACCAATCGGCAGCTGAAAGCATGGATGTAGAGGATAGCAATTCAAATCCTGAAGTCCTATACACTGTAAATGTTGATACCCAAAAGATCAACATAATAGTTGATAAAGATACAAGTGAAAAATTAGATATGGCTAAAGAGCCTCTGGTAAAAGGAGATACAGAGCAATCGACAGAGGATACAGGGAAAAAGATGGAATCTAAGGCACAAACAGAGAAACCGATAGAGCTAAAGGCTCCAAAATAGGCTCACAAGGAAACAATGCCACCGGTAAGCAATGAAGTAGGAAAACTAGTGATAAAGGAAATGCAAACACAAACTGACCTGCCAGAGGTCAATACAAGCATGGTCACTTCCATCGGTACTCAGTTTGTTGGGTCATCATCAAAGTCAACAAATGTGACTAAGGTATTACTTGAATCCATCAAGAAAATATTTGACTATATTTCACAAGCTTACAAAGCAATAGATGATTCAATACCAATTTTGAAGAAAATTGCTCCTGATTGTAACATAGATAATAAAGATTCTTTAGGACAGTTGGATACATTATGTAAATACATTTCTGGAAATATTGAGAAAATAAAGGAAGAATCTATAAAGGGCATGGTAGAAAAGGAGAAACAAAAATTCTTTGAGGAAGAAATAAAGAAGTGTAATAAAGACTTTGACACACTTCTACCGGAACTATGTAGTTTGTTAAAAGAGTATAAAAACCTGTATAAAGACACATGCAAAACAAACTTCTTGACTGTAGATATTGACAAGAAAATAAGAAAGACATAGGAAGAGATAAACAAGCTTGCAGATAATTTTGTCAACTCACCAGACTCACTATCTGTTTTTGAAGATAAGTTAGCAAATTTTGAGGCAGAATTGCTTAAATAGGAAAGAGAGAAAGAGACAATAATAAACAAGGCAAAACACTTGAGATCTAAACTGAGTCCAAGATTGGACTATCTCGCATCTCTGCGGAAGGAAATCTCAGAGGCATTAGCACAGGGAAGTAAAACACTGGCAAAACAATTGCAGCATCTCACCGGTACTGTGAAGAGGATTGAAACAACAATAAAAGATAGCAAAAAGTTTATGGATAGTATAAAATTAATTTTGGGTGATCTTTTTTAGATAATAACTACCCAACTACAAGGTTGAGCATATGGACCGGTATAACTACAAACTCTACTAACATCTTGACAACCTTTGTCATTGATACCAAAGGGAGAGTAGTAGGATGAGAAAGTTCAAAGTTCAAAGACAGGAATCATATGCTCAGGGGGAGCCCTTCATATTTTTGGTAAATTTTTGGACTACACATTTTGGACACTTTTTGAAATTTCTCATGAGTGTTGCCATCAATGCCAAAGGGGGAGATTGTTGGCATATGGACACTCCAATGAGACATTGTGTGTGATTGAAGGTTTTTTCATTGATGGCAACCTTGCAATCCTATGGCACCAGCAAGACATCTTACTGGCAAAGCATTACACAAGCAAGACAGTGCACCGACATCAACAAGATCACTCTACACCAACACCGGCACCAACACAGAAGAAAAGATGTATACCAGCATAGAGGCCAACAGGATTTTTGATATGTAATATTTTGATTATTATTGTAAGCTGACTTGGCAAATTGCAAAATGACTTGTATATAAAAGAGATCATTGTAGACATTTGTAAGTGAAAAAAAGAAGTGAGCATAAAGAAAATTATTAGGCAGACCTAATGTGCAAATTATAGGTCAAGGGTATATGTAAAGAACAGAGTTAGAACCGGTACTAAATCTGGCATTGGAGATGCTATTGTAAAGCAGTACAGATCATTGGATTAGTATAATCCTCATTGTAAGTCAGTGTGACTTCTCATTGAGCAGTGAGCTCTAGGCAGTTGGCCTTCCTACATGTGCAGGCCCCTATTGTAAGTAATATTCTCTTATTGGCCAGTAAGTGAATATTGTGGGTCACAAATCCCACCAAGGTTTTTCCCACACTGGGTTTCCTCATTAAACATCTTGTGTTATGGTTTTCTTTTCATGTGGATGTTTCTGATTCTGTTTATTGCATTAATTCTTGCATACCAGTATACTGCTATTTTATGTCCTGCATCTTTTAACTTAAGAAATACTACTCACTGGTTAGATACTGATTCACCCCCCCCCTCTCAGTATCTGTGGGAATCCTAATATTGATTTCACTCAAATTGTCACACTGAATGAGAATAGGATCAATGGTGTCCATCTATATGTCTTTGAGGGTCTTCTTCATCCAAAGCACCTGAGAGCAACATGTAGCATCATCAATATATTCTACTTTAGGAGTTGATAGAGAGACTGAGTCCTCCTTCTTTCTATGCCATGAGACCACCCTGTCACCTAGGAAGAATGCACTACCACTTGTGCTCTTCCAGTCATCAATGAAACCTACCCAATCAGCATCAGTATATGCTTCCAAGATGAATTCCCCTTGTTTAGGGTACTACAACCCATAACTGAGTGTTCCTTGTAGGTACCTAAAGATTTTGCTTACAACATTCATATGTGATTGCTTAGGTGCAGCTTAAAATCTAGCCACCATGCACACTACTTGTACTATATCTGGTCTAGAAGAAGTTAGATATAATAGACTACCTATCATGGATCTATACAAAGTCTGATCCACCACTGGTGATTCATAATTCTTGCTTAATTTACTTCCGATCACCATGGGGGTACTTACCAGTTTGCAATCCTTCAGTTGAAATTTCTTCATCATTTCCTTTGCATACTTGGTTTGTGAGATAAAGATTCCCTTATCTTGTTGCAGTATCTGCAAACCAAGGAAGCATGTCAATTCACCAAGCATTGACATCTCAAACTTTGTCTACATACAATCAGAAAATTCTTTGCAGAGGGTGTCCTTGTTGCCTCCAAAGATAATGTATCTACATACACAACCACAATAATCATGTGGTTTCCATCTTTCTTTATGTACAAATTGTTGTCAGCACTCCTATTTTTTAATCCTTGCTCCTTCAGGTTCTGATCTAATCTCGAATACCATGCTCTAGGAGATTGTTTTAAATCATATAGGGCTTTCTTCAACTGACACACAAATGTTCATCATCATGGAGAAGAAATCCTTCCAGTTTCTCCATGTACACTTCTTCTTCCAAATTTCCATTTAGGAAGGCAGATCTTACATCCATTTGATATACTTTATAACCCTTGTAGGTAGAGAAGGCTAGAAACATTCTAATTGCTTCTAATCTAGCTACTGGTGCAAATGTTTCTTCAAAGTCAATTCCCTCCACTTGAGAATATCCTTTGCACACTAGTCTAGCTTTATGTCTAACAATTTTACCTTCTTCATTCATCTTATTCCGGTAGACCCATTTTGTGCCAATGATTTTCTTGTCTTCCGGTCTAGGGACTAATTCCCAAGTCTTATTCTTCTCAATCTGTTGTAGATTTTCTTCCATGGCATCCATCCATTCTTGTCTTTTTCTATCCTCATTGAATGTTTTAGGTTCTACTTCATTCATGAGGTAGAATTTGACTTGTTCATCATTCCAGGTAAGTCTTCTAGTCTGCACACCATCATTCTTATTTCCCAAAATTTTCTATTTTGGGTGATTCAACTGCACATACCAGTTGGAAGCCTTCTTGGATCCTTCTTCTACTTCATTGTCTAACTTAGCTTCCTCACTAGGATCATTGTATTGGTTTACCTATGGTTGACTTCCTTTGTGCATATCCTCATCAACTTTTACATGCACACTCTCAATGACTCTTCTTAGCATTTTGTTGTAGCATTTGCAGGCCTTGCTATTAGATGAGTAACCAAGGAAGATTCCTTCATCACTCTTGGAGTCAAAATTACCTAAACCATCCATATCTCTTTTGATAAAACACTTACTTCTAAATACTTTGAAGTATTTGACTGATGAATTCTGGTCATACCACAACTCATAAGGTGTCATTATGTTGTTTGTTCTTAATTGAACTTGGTTTAAAGTATATGTAACAGTATGAATAGCTTCCTTCCAATATGTGTCTAGTAGAATGGCCTCATTTAACATGGTTCTGGCCATCTCCTTTACTGTCATGTTCTTCCTCTCTACCACTCTATTTTGTTGTGGTTTCATAGGGGCTGAGTATTGCCTTCTAATTCCATTATTTTCACAATAATCTTCAAATTCATTTGATGTGAACTCTCCACCCTGGTCTAATCTTAAGCATTTTAGCTTGGACCCACTTTCCTTTTCCACCATCTTCCTAAAGATCTTGAATCTATCAAAATATTATGACTTATCTTGTAGGAAAGTGACCCATGTCATTCTTGAGTAATCATCAATAAAGAGCATAAAATATCTTTCACCAGAAAATTCTCTTGTCCTAGTTGGACCACATAGATCTGTATGCACAATTTCAAGTGGTCTTGAGGTGTTGTTCTCTTTTGTCTCAAAGCTCACCTTAGTCTACTTTCCTTTCACATATTCATCACAAAATGTGCTTACTGGTTTGATGATAGGTGGAATATTTCTCACACCCCTTTCTACTTACTGGAACTAGGTTATCAAAGTTTATATGGCCTAATCTTTGGTGCCACAACCAACTTTCATCAACTTGTCCTATCATGCATTGGGGCTCATAGTATTCCTTCAGATTATAAACATTTACATCCGTTCTCTTTCCTTTTACCACAACCTGACTGGTACTTTGTTTCTTTATCTAGAAACCGATTGAGTCAAAGGTGAATTTATAACTTTTGTCACATATCTGACTCACACTCAGTAGGTTGTGCTTTAGGCCTTCCACATAATATACATAATGTGCCTTCAATTTTCCATCAATACTTAGAGTATCTCTTCCCTTTAACTTGATGGATGAGTTGTCTCCAAATCTTACTGAACCATCATTTCAGTCTTCAAGTTTGATAAATTTATTTTTTTTGTCATTCATGTGGTTGGAACAACCACTATCTATAACCCATAAATTTTTCCTTTCAGCATGTAAGGCAGTCTGCACTATCAGACTTGATTCTGCTTTTTCTTTTTCTTTCTCAACCCATACCGGTTTGCTTTCCTTCTACTTATCAGCTGCTATTTTGTGCTCTGGTTCAACTAATGGTTCTTGGTTAGGATTTTTCTTCCTCTGTTTGATCTTTCTATTTTTACAAAACTTTGCGATATGTCCAAAACCTTGATAGTTATTGCATTTCACGTTTTCATTCAAAGATGAATCTTTAAAATTATTGTAGGGCACCGGTTTATACTTCCTACATTCAAAACTCCTATGACCATATCCATTGCATTGATAATAGACAACATTCATATCCTAGAGTGCATTAAATGGATTTCTACTTTCATAACTCATAGATGGCTTATTGGTTAATCTACAGTCAGCTATCCTATGCCCAAATTTATTACACTCATAATAGTAACCATGAAAGATAGGAACATACCGGTTAGGTTGCCTTTGTCCTGCAAAGGGCTACCTCATCGGGGGTCTTCCCTTCATGTTGTTGACTGTAGTGAATCCTTCATGGTCAACTCTTTCATTTCTCCTTGGATCTGTATGTCGGTACATTGAGTGTGGCCTTTGGTTTATTCCTTATGTATTTCTATTTGTGTGGAGATTTCCAACAAAATATGCATGTCTTTTTATCGGTATCTTTGCCCACAGTGAATGTCTTCTTTTCTTCACCTTCATTTAAAGACGTGAACTTTATTTCTTTACTGGATGTGTCTTTTCAGTTTGAACTTTGACCTTCTTCAAATCCTAAGCCACTGATATCTTTGGATTGCTTCTATTTGCTCAAAATCTTGTCTAAGACTTTGATATTGCCTTCATATTTTCTCCTTACTTTTATTTCTTCCTTACTTTCTTCAAGCTCATTTTTGAGCTTCACTATTTTTTCTTCCAGATCTTGATGCTCCTTTTCCTTCTTCATCAGATCAAAGGATGTAACTTCACATATTCTCTTGGCTTCTTCCAACTACAATTTCAAGTCAGATATAACTTGATTGGACTCATCCAGGGATTGCTTCGAGAGACCTTGTTCATTTATAGCAGCATGCTTAACCTTCTTGAGTTCTCTTCTTGTTTTACCCAGTTCCTCAAGAGTACTTATAAGATCTCCTTATAAATCCACTTTAGCCTCAATATCCTCTTCTTCCTCATCTTCACAAATTGGTTCATCAACTGCCATAAACGGATTAAATTTTTTTTTATTCCCATGGTAGTCATCTTTTGATGCACTTTCTTCATCTGTAGTATCATCCTCAATAGTATAGAGGTTGTTATGCTTTTGTTAGCCTCTTCTTCCTTTCCATTAGACATTTCTTTCTCTATCTTTGCCAACATATTTGCTAAACTCTCTTGACTCATCTCCACCAGTTTCATTGTAAGAACATATTGATGACTATTTTGACACACTTGCCAATAGTCAGGTAGCCAATGTGAACACTCACCACCTCTCCTGAAAAGTAATAAGTTATGGGGAACTAATCACTCCAAGGTCTCTATATTTAGGTCTCAATGGTGATGGGCAGCCCAATGGTTGATGCGGTTGTACCTGTTAAGGGGCCTCCTGTTGAAACTAAATCCCACTAATCGTTAATAACTTAACTTTCTTTTTTTTGTATTTTTATGATTTTAAGATTCTTCTAGAAATAAATTGCAAGAGATAGGGAAACAAGAAAATAACAATGAAACCAATTCAATGGCAACTTAACGAACTACTTAATTAGTACCCTACAATCCAAAAATCATCAAATATTATCCAAATCAACATTCAATAACGGAGCTCCAGTAAACCAACAAAATCAGGAACTTTACAGACTCATGGAAAGAATATCACCACAATATTGTCTATCCCATTAATTCTCATACACCACTTACGTGTGTAGCATGAGTCATAAAGCAATAAATGGAAGATCAAAACACGTTGCTGATTTCAAACAATAGACATTACCAGATTACAAAGAACAAACTCGTAGAACATATGCATAGATCAGGCAATCTATAAGTTGCTTGTATTATTTTCAAAATATGTGTAACAAAAATAACTCAAGTTCATAACAATCTACGAAAATAATATAAAATTTCTAAGTGGACCTCAAATCATCAATTTGTGGACCCTTACAAATGAATCAAACTCCTCAATTTATAGAGTTTTCTACCCTACTTTTTAGGTAATAAACCTAATCTAAATTAAGAACTCAAAAGATAGGACTCACGGTTGACTTGGAAGTTTTTGCCTCTATACTCCAGTTAACTACTACAAAATGGAGGCTAGGTGAGCATTACGAAGACCATGCTATATGAACTAGGCTTTCATAGTCATGCAAAATTTTGTTCAAAACTGTAATGTGAGTTGGAGATACAGTTGGAGTCCTAGTGAGAAAGTCATGCAAAAACTCCTTTTGAAAGTCATGCTATCTTTAGTAACTATATGTTTATCTTCTAATTTTTATAGGACTTATAATTATTGATGATACATGCAACCACCTCGACAGGAGGATCAGTAACATGCTTGATTCTGAATTTATACTTTTTCAAAACTTCCTCTACATTCTTCCTTTTCTTCTCTAACTCCCCTAATGTCTCTACAACCTGTTGACATTGTGTTATCAAATGTGTATATATGTCCATCAATGTAATAGTAAACTAAGTTGGAGGTCCAAAATGTTGGGCCTCATATGCATCCTATTGGCTGAGTATCTACTCTTCTTCCATAACTCTCGCATTGGTTATCCCCGGCCCAAAAACTCTGACTAACTGTCTTAAAAAATATTCATACTTTAGTACCATCTTGAGGAGGGGAACTTGAATGTTTGTTACATCCTTCACATATTTCTGATGCATTTCTATCTTCAACTCCAAAATGTATGTGTAAGACTGCAAATTCTTACAACTGTCTCCACCCAGGAGGTCCTCTTCTACGATTACTTCTTCACCCAGATGCAAAACCTTATTCAATATCTGGAACTGCTTGCTAAACATGTTAATCTTTCTCTCCCTTTGCTGAGAGCAAGAAGCTAATGCTCCTCCTACCTGCACCGCCTCCTTGTATTTCCTCATGGTATTCTACAAAAATAATCTAATTTTGGATGCATTTATTTGTGCCCATTATTTTTCTATGGCAGCCACCTATCTTACCTCAAGAAATACTTTTACAACTCCCTCTAGGAGTGATGAGGTTGCAAGTAAACTATCATTAGGCCTGTCCATTTATACCAACAACTGTTTGTATTGCTCTAGTTGTGCCTTGAACTCTACATGGGAAGTGTATTCCTTCTCCATTCGCCCTCTGATGACAATGGTAGCCAGTTCCAAGGTATCTCATTCCCCCCACTTCATTTTCTTACCTAGTTTTACCTGAGACACTTGGTACTTTGGGGAGCTTTGACCTTTTGCCTAAAGAGGAACTACTACATCCACAACCACCTCAATAGAACCTGTTCTTGACAAATGATGCACAGTCTTGGATTTCTTCAATTTCCTTCGTTCCTCAGTGCTTGCCTATTGTAGTGTAACTTTGGGTAACACTACTTTCCTTTTCTTCTTCTTGAAGGTGAATTATAACTATTGTGGCACATCTTTATCTTTGTCTTCTTTATGATGCACGATGTCAACAATCACTATGTGCACATCTGACTGTTCTACTGCTTCATCTTTCTCCTCCTCTTCTGCGTTCTTGGGGCCCTGAGGTGAAGCGATTTGACAGGTCAGACTAGTTTTGAGAGCAATATCAATGTTCAACTATTGTTGCTTGTGCAACTCTTCTAACCTATCACTGACCCCTTCCCCAAATGTCCTACCATCCTTATCTATTTCTCCCATACCTTGCCTAGAAGCTATCTCTTTCAGGAGATCCTCTTGGTCCTGTGGAGTCAAGATTAATCTTTCATTTATCAAATCTTCAACCTCATTTCGTTCTTTCTCTCCTCCAAGTGGTTGGTGTCCCCTAAGTTGTTCCTCCTCTTGGTCAGAGTATGTTTCAAGATTATGGACACTTAAAGTCTCCGTGGTATGTCTAAACACCTGTGTCCTAGGAGGCACTATTGTTGTATCAGCTGGTGGTGGCATAGGAGGAGTAGTAACTGGGGCTTGTATTGTGGCTGTAGATGGAGGATGAGTGGGTGCACTTGTCATATTAGGAGGAGGAGGTTGTGCACTTTCATTTGTTTTTCCTTGTTCTTCTTCCTCCTGAGTGCCTTCTCCTAGAGTTTATCCAATTATTGTCCTCACAGTAAGTACCTCAGCTAGTGGCACATAGCCCAACCCTTTTCTCACTCCAAAGTCTACAACCTTTTTCAAGAGTTCACATTTTCTCATTTGTTCCTTAACCTTCTTCAAAAATTTCTTGGTACTCTCTTCGGGCTCAGCAGCTTCATCTGAGTTAGTGGACGTATTCTTCTGGGAACTAGACCTCATTTTATGGGCATACTCCTTATAACCCCTTGATTGGGGAACACCTGAGGTAGATTCCTTCTTCTTCCCCTTAGAAGCGCTTTGCCTAACCCTCAAACCAAGCCACTGTCTAGTTCTATCTACAATAGTTTGAGTTATTTTGTCTATATATGTATCTTCATGTGTTGATCACCTTATAGGAGAGAGAGGATTCTTGTCAATTTCTTATTTTTATATACAGGGTCTAATAACTCTCCATCATCCCTTAGTTCTTTGGGGAGTTTGGATTCTATTTTAAAATTCCTAATCTGAGGTATTGACTGATGGTATGATGAAAGAATAAGTATCTGGTAGATTACTAAGAGGGGGGGTGACTCGGTAAATAGAAAAATTGATACAAACTTTCCCAATCTCAATTTCAATCTCTCAAAGTAAACTTATCAATGAAATACTACTGTCAAGATTAAAACTCATAAGATAAACCGGTTGGTTGTTACAAAAAATTAACAGTAAACAACATCAAACTTATAAATATCCAAATGCTTTATCATATGTCAACAAACTTCATTTCTCAATGCTTCTGGTTATCAGGACTTATCAAACTAGTTAAGTAGTTAATCAAATCAACCATAAGATTACAACCACAAAAACATTCACCATTTGACACAAATATTTTTGACGTGGAAACCCAAATGGGAAAAACCACAGTGAGATGAGACTCACAAGATAACTATCTGAACTCTTCTGAAGTTTGCCCTATTAGGAGCCAAGCTTGTTAAAGCTTTACAAAAGTCCTATTAAGAACCACCCAGTTAAGGGATTGACTACAAATGCCTTGTTAGAAGCAATACCCTATTAGGAGTAACCTCGGTAGAGAATTTGAGAATCCAATCTTTTGGATCACCTTGTTAGAGGATTTGAAAAGTCACCAAGCTTGTTAGAGCTTACCCGGTTAGGGGATTTCAGTTTTGCTGTAATTGTTAGATAACAATAGGAGTTTGCTTGATCTGTCTGAATAGCACTACACTTTCTTGATCAAATCCTTTTTACGCTCCTATCTACCTTTACTCAAACTGTAGACACATCATCTGGTTCGGCAACTATACACTCAACTGATCTCTACTAACACTCTATACTAAACAACTTCATCGACCTTATAAACAAATCAATTAGGTCAATAACACAACATAAGTCAAATTCTCATAGAGATCACAAACAAGTCAGTTCAAGTATGATCATTAGATTACATAGAAATCTCTATACATTAATCAAGAAAGCCTCGACCTCTCCTTGATCACCTCTTCGATCTCTGTAACTCATCAAGCATTTTGTGTTATATGAAATACACTTTTCTCATTCCCTAGACAAAAAACCGTTACAAAAATATAGCAAAAACACTTGAAATTGTCTTCATACAATAATCATACGTGTCACCATCATTAACGCTCATCATCAGATCATAAACCAACATAACTAATTCAACAACCTTAATCGGTTAGGGTTTAACAAAAACAATAGGTAGGGTTTACCAATTACATCAATAGATAGGGTTTAACCTTTTACCGGTTACCAGTTCAACTCACAAACTTACATACCAATTTACAGTTTCCTTCGCTTAGCTCATCCTACCAATTACAAGACAATATCAACATCAGCAATATCATTACCAGTTAATTGACATCAATGACAACATAACATATCATTAATGCAAGCTTCATGCAAATTCCAACAATCTCCCCCTTTGGCATTGATGGCAATACAAATATCAACACCATTGATTGATGTTGTGATTGTGAATAGGATTCTTGGTTTACATTACCAAGTATTCACCATAATCTCCATGTCTTTAGTTTGTCACTAGTTCTCCTCCTCATAATCACATAATTCTTCTCCCCCTTTGACAGCAATGCCAAATTGAAAGTAAAACATGTAATATCAAATTTCACTGTACAACAACAACAACAATTTGCAACTTGATGTTCCCCATGTGGAATAACTTCCACTTCTACACCAATCCTTCTGTAAAATTCTGCAAATGGCTCAGGGACTAATGTAATATACATCATGCTCAACTAGCCTCATGAAGGTGTACAACCCCTAGCTGACTTCTAAGATACTCAAATGTAGTCTTAGGTAGAGGTTTAGTAAAAATATCTACAAGCTACTCCTTGGTAGAAACATGCTCTAAGATAACATCTTTACTCTGCACTTTTTCCCTCAAGAAATGATACTTCAATTAAATATGCTTGGTTCATGTGTGCAAAACAAGATTGTTGGAAATATTTATGGCACTTGTATTATCACATAAAATATTTATAGGTTCGGATATCTTCATCTTAAAACCTTCCAAAATGTGCCTCATCCAAATAGCTTGTGTGTAATTCATGTAAGCTGCAACATACCCAGCTTCAGCAGTAGACTGTGAAGTACAACTCTACTTCTTACTACTCCATGAAACAAGTCTTCCTCCAAGAAAGAATGCTCCACCAGTTGTGATTTTATAGTCATCAACATTTCCTACCCAATCTACATCTGTGTACACCTTCAGATCAAAGTTTCCTCCATATGGATACCATAATCCATAGTCAACAGTACCTTTCAAGTATCTAAAAATCCTCTTGGTTTCTATCAGATGCATTTCCTTAGGATTCTTCTGGAATCTAGCAACTATGCCAAGTGCATGAGCTATATCTGATCTTTTGTGAACAACATAGTGCAATTTTCCTATCATTGACCTATATTCCTTCTCATCAATAGACTTAGATTCATCTTCCTTAGATAACTTACAACTTGTAACCATTGGTGTCCCAACTGGTTTATAGTCACTCATGCCAAATATCTTCAAGACCTCTTTCACATACTTAGATTGTGTAATGAAAATACCATTCTTCATTTGCTATATCTACAAGCCTATGAATTTTTTTATTTCCCCTACTAAAGACATTCAAACTCATTTTTCATTTCATCTGCAAAACTATTGCTCATGACATCATTACCTCCAAATATGATATCATCTACAAATACTTCGCTGACCAGTATTTCATCTCCTTCATATTTGAGATATATGTTACTATCATCACTGGTTCTCAGAAAGCCTATCTTCATCAGATGTGTATGAAGCCTTTCATACCATTCTTTGGGTGCATGCTTTAATCCATATAAAGCCTTATGCAATTTGCATACCGTGTCTTTCTCATCAGTCAAAGCATAACCATTTGGCTTCTCAATGCATACTTCTTCTTCTAGTATCCCATTCAAAAAAGAAGACTTAACATCCATCTGGTATACCTTGAATTTCTTATGGGCTGCAAATGCAAGTAAAGTTATGACACCTTCCATTCTTTCTACTAGTGCAAAATTTTCACCATAATCTTCTCCTTCTTCTTGTGCATAACCTTTGCAAACCAACCTAGCTTTGTTGCGAACTACAACACCATCTTCATTCAACTTGTTCCTGAATACCCATTTAGTACCTATAACATTTATATTTACCATTTGGGGTACTAGGGTCCAAGTGTTGTTCTTCTCGATTTCATCCAATTCCTCCTCCATAGCTTTAACCCAATGATCATCACCAAATGCTTCCTTAGCAATTCTTGGTTCAATAGTTGAGATCATGCAAGAGTTTTCTCTTATTCTTCTTCTGGTTAGTACTCCAACATCCTTATCCCCAATAATTTATTCAAGATTGTGATTCAATCTCACATATCTTGGAATAACATGATCATTTTCTTCAGGTCCAGCTTCATCATTATCATCATCTTCAGAATTTATCTATTTTGGTTGAACTAGTGCATCAGAATTTGCTTTGTCGGTTTCATATTTGATAGTTTCTGGTTCCAAAAACAAAATGCAAGGATCTTCATCCTTCTTCTCCAAAACTTGTTTCCTTTGGGACTTGAGGATATTCATCCACTCGAACATCAACACTCTCAATAATTCTCTCTGTCTGGTTGTTAAAACACTTGTAGGCCTTACTCTTGGTGGAATAGCCAAGAAATATACCTTCATCACTTTTAGCCTCAAATTTGCTAATATAATCACCTCTCTTAATAAAAAATTTTCTTCCAAATATCTTGAAATAACTAACATCAAGTGATCTTCCACATAGGTATTCATAAGGAGTCTTGTCCTTACCTCTTTTTACCAGAACTCGGTTCATAGTGTAGACAACCGTGCTGATAGATTCTCTCCAAAGGGTTTTTTCTACACCTCCTTGTATCAACATTATCCTAAAAGCTTCAACACCTGATCAGTCTTTACTCTCCATGATACAATTCTTTTGTGGTGTCCTTGGTGCAGAAAGCTGTCATTTCATACCATTTTCTTCACAATACCTAGTGAATTCCTCAAAAGTAAATTTACAGCCTTGATCTGTCTCAGACATTTTATCTTCTTACCACTCTCCTTCTCATCTAAGGCCCTGAATGCCTTGAACTTACCAAAAGATTCAGTCTTATCCTTCAAGAATGTGACCCACATCATCCTTGAGCAATCATCAATGAGGATCATGAAATATCTATCACCTTGAATGATTTTTGTTCTTATTGGTCCACAAAGATCTGTATGAACCAAATCTAACGAATGCTCTGCTAAAAAGGATTTGCTCTTGAAATTTGAGGATGTCATCTTTCCTAATTGACATTCTTTGCAAAGAGCATTAACCAGTTTGTCCAACTAAGGCAAACCTCTCACTATCTTGGACTTACTCACTTTAACAATGTTATCAAAGTTTATTTGACAAAATCTCCTATGCCAAAGCCAGCTATCATCTATTTTTGCAATTAAATAGTTTCTAACTTTAGTATTAAGGTGAAATAGGTTACCTTTAGTTTGCTTCTCGGTTGCAATTAGTTCACCTTTGTTGTCAAAGATTTTGTACATACCATTTTTAAACTCCAGTGGGTATCCTCTGTCATTGAGTTGTGTCACACTCAAAAGATTGTGCTTTAGACCTTCAACCCAGTAGACATCATCTTCACTTCTCTTCCCATTAAGAGAAATAATTCCCTTACCTTTAACTATGCAGGGTGAGTCATTACCAAATCTTACAACTCTGCCATCAAATTCCTTCAAAGAAAGAAATTTTCTCCGATCACCTATCATATGATGTGAACAACCACTATCAATGATCCAATCATTTGAGTTATCCATCCTAGATACTAATGCCTTCTAGTCTAATATCTCTTCCTTAAAAGCTACAAACACTATATCTTCATTAGCATCACCATCAAATTCTTCATCAGTGATACCACCATCAACAACAATAAGACAATCTCTCTTGCCTTTACCCTTATACTTCTTGAATTTCTCTCGCTTGTGTTCATTTTCACCATTAGGATAGTTAGTGTTGATATTATAGATGAATTGATTATGTGTTACATTGTTGTTTTGTCATTGATGTCAACACTAGCTGTTATGGATGGTTACTGAAAGATAGGTTCTGGTTATTGGTAGAAGACCTAGTGTTACCGGTAGAAGAGATTATCTGTTGACACTTCCAGCATGTTTGGATCAGTGAAGTATATTAGATTTCATGTGTTATATGCTCCATGAGCATGTTTTGGTCAGTTGGTATTGGCTTGGTAATCAGATGTTATCATATACTCTAGTAAACCCTTACCGACACTAGTTTAAGTCTTTACCGGCAGAGCTTTCACTGAGGAATCTTGACAGGATGCATAATTGGTGTTGGTGCAACTTCTTCATGGATTTCAGGATGCTGGAGATGATCTTTTATTGTGCCTCAACTACTTGAAGACATTGCTTTGGCGTGGTGGTCCCAAAATAGGTCCGGTACCTATCTAGGTTATGGACCGGTATCATGATAACGTGTACTCTACACATTACCTGGATGTTTTGAGATGTTTTAAGGATTTTTTATTATTGTTTTGGTCTTAAGCTGACATGGCATATCATTGTAATAAGGAATTATGTAATGATCTTATTGGAATATTTTTAGGTGGCCGACCTAATTGGTTTAGGCCTTAGGGTTTGTATAAATAAGAGGTAGAAACTCTTTGTAAAGTATCATGGTTATTAGAATGTCATGGTGAAGGAATGAAATGTGAAAATATTGTAATATCATTCAAGCAGAGGAGTTGATCGATCATTGGTGATTGAATTGGATTCAGAAGAGGATTTAGTCCTTCGGCAATGAGCTTAACCGAGACTATAATCAAGCATGGTAGATGCTATTTCTAGCACTTCACTCTATTGGATTGTTTTCCATTTATCTTGAGAAGGTTTTAGCCTCTCTGTAGTCAATGAGACTCTTTTGTAATGAGCAGTACGCTCTAGGCAGTGTGACTTCTTGCAAGTGCAGGCCCCTCATTGTAACACATACTTTCTGTAAAAGTATCATCTAACTGTGGGTAGGTTTCCCACTGTGGTTTTTCTCTTTCCGGGTTTTCCATGTACAAATCATGGTGTTATGTGGTATGGTTTCTTTACATTGATTATTTAATTAATTGTTAAGTTATATTGTTTACCGGTATTTGTTCCTATCAGCATCTATCTTTGCTTTACCGGTACTTGATTTGTTTAATGTTATATTGTGGATTAAAAGTTATAATATGTTAACAACTGATTCACCCTCCCCTCTCAGTTGTTCACCAGTTACCCTAAAAATTGATCTCAGAGATTTGGTCCTTGTTTGTAAAAGCTTAACTGCTTGAGGTAGATCTTATGGGAACTAACACTACTAATCCACCGACAACTATTTTCAGAAGAGAAATTCCTAAGCTTGATGGAAAAAATTATGGGATATGGAAAATTTGAATGCTGACTCATATTATATGTCTTGGCAAGGATATTTGGGAGATCACTGAGAAAGGATACACACCTTATGATCTGGCATCTAGCAATCCTGCTCCTACAAACTTAGATAATAATATTGGAAATGATTCCAGAGCTAGACAAGCCCTCCTATGTGCACTTACTGATCAATAGATCATGGGATTGACTAACAAATCATCGACTAAGGTTATGTGGGACAAATTGCAAACTCTGAATGAACATGACCCTACTATAAAAATAGTTAAACTTGATGGTTATCGGGTAAGATATGAAAACTTAAAAATGGAAGAAAATGAAAGATTTACTATGTTTATGGAAAGAGTAAATGAGATTGTTATGGGAATTCAATGTTGTGGAGGATTTCTAAGTGAAGATGAAATAGTTTCTAAAGTCTTGAGAGCCCTTCCACTGGCTCACAAGATGAAGGCAACTATAATTAATGAGTTAAGAACAATGGCAAACACTTCAGTTAACAGAGATATTCTGATTGGGAAATTATCTGCTTTTGAGCTTGAAAAATTTGGATCTTCTGGAGCTATAAAATCTGAACCTACTTTTCATGCATCATCATAAACATCTATCGACAAGAGTAATTGGAGAGTCCTATATGCAAAAGAACTGAAAGACATGAGGAAAGAAGATGAAGAGCTTGAGCAACTTGAAGCCCTATTCTCTAGAAGAGTACCTAAAGGACCAACTGGAAGTAAGTATGAAGGAAAATGACCTTTTAAATGATTTGCATGTAATAATATTGGTCATTTTGCATCTAGATGTCCTGAAAGGAATGCAAGATTTGAGGAAAGAGTAAAGAAAACTTTTATGCCTAACCAGAATAGATATAGATTCAATAAAAGCAAACAATGCTACATAGCAAATGAGGAAGGAGTAGTAGATGATTCTGGAGATGAACCAATAGAAGACTCTGCTAGTGGATCCGAAAATGGAAAGGAATGGGTGCTCTATGCTTTGAAGGAAGATGAACCAAAATTGGCTATCAAAAATGAAGAAAAGGCCCTAGCAGCAAAAGTTGAGGATAAAGATGAATGGGTAATTGATAGTGGATGCTCACACCATATGCCTGGAGATTAAAGGAAATTTTTGTCCCTGCAAGAATACAATGGTGGTCAAGTCAGATTTGGAGATGACAAGGCATGTATAATCAAAGGTAGAGGTATTATTTCTTTGGATGGCAAGCATAATACTGATAATGTCTATTATGTAGAAGGTTTGAAGCATAATATTTTAAGTGTTGGACAATTAGTTGATAAGGGTTTTCAACTTCAATTTAAAGATAGAAAATGCAAAATCATTAACAAGACTAGTTTGGAAATTGCAACTAGTATTTAGATAGGAAGTAATATATTTCACTTGAACATTGGTAATAAGATATGTTTGATTTCTCATAATGATGAGAGTTGGCTATGGCATAAGAGGTTGTGTCATGTTAATTTTGATTACATTGTTAAGATCAGTTCAACTAAGGCAGTTAGAGATATACCTAAGATTTTGAAGCCTCATAATCTGGTATGCAAGGAATGTTAATTGGGTAAGAAAATTAGAAGTTATTTTAAGAGCATACATGATAAATCTAATGATGTACTTGATTTGATTCATACTGACTTATGTGGTCCAGCAAAGACTAGAATCTTTCAAGGTGATAGGTATTTCATGTTGATTATTGATGACTATTCTAGAATGATGTGGGTGACTTTTCTAAGGGAGAAGTGTGAAGCATTTGAGAAATTCAAGATCTTTAAAGAGAAGGTTGAAATAGAAACTGGATTGAAAATTAAATGTCTAAGATCATATCATGGTGGTGAATTCACTTCTCATGAATTTAACAATTATTGTGAGACAAATGGAATCAAAAGACAACTATCTACACCTAGGACTCCTCAGCAAAATGGAGTAGTTGAAAGGAAGAACAAAACCATTTTGGATGCAGCTAGATCTATGATGATGGAAGCCAAATTGCCTCATATCTACTAGAGCGAAGCAGTAAGTACAAAAATCTACACACTGAATAGAGTTCACATCAAATGTGAAACCGGTGAGACTCCTTATGAACTATGGTTTGGACATACACCTATTGCTAAGTATTTTAGAATTTTTGGAAGTAAATGCTATATCAAAAGAGATGATTCAATTGGAAATTTTGATCCTAGATGTGACAAAGGAATATTTATTGGTTATTCAATTCAAAGCAAAGCATATAGATTCTACAACAAAAGATTGTAGAAAATTGTGGATAGTGCTAATGTGAAAGTGGATGAACAGTACAAAAATCATTCTATATCATATGATAGGGAACCGGCAGTGGAAATGATCATAACTGAATCGGCAATGCCTCAACTGGTATAGGAAGCTGATACAATTACACCGGCACAATCAGAACATTCAAATTTGACTGATGATCAGAGTGGCGAACCTAAAGTTCAAAAGACACCAAGGTATGTAAGATTAAATCATTCTAAAGATCAAATTATTGGAGATAGAAACAAGGGAGTTATGACAAGAAGAAAATTGGCAAATGAAGACGCATGTCTTATTTCTCAAATTGAACTGACAACTATTATTGAATCTTGTAAGGATAAACATTGGTTAAAGGATATGGAAGATGAATTAGATCAGATAGAAAGGAATGAAACTTGTTCTTTAGTTCCCCGACCTAAAAATAAGAATGTTATTGGAACTAAATGGTTTTTTAGGAATAAACTAAATGAGGATGGTCAAGCTATAAGAAACAAGGCTAGATTGGTTTGTAAATGATATTCTCAAATGGAAGGAATTGATAATGGTGAGACATTTGCACCTGTAGCTAGAATTGAAGCTATTAAACTATTTCTTGCCTATGCATCTTATAAGAACTATAAGGTTTATCAAATGGATGTCAAGTGTGTATTTCTGAATGGTGAGCTTGAGAAAGAAGTTTACATTGAGAAAACTGATGGATTTTCATTGATAGATGATAAAAATATGGTTTGTAGATTGAAGAAAACTTTATATGGTTTGAAACAGGCTCCTAGAGCTTGGTATGCAAGGTTGGATAAATATATTTTGAAGCTTGGTTTTACTAAAGGTAGTGCTGATAGTAATTTATACTATAAGATCACTGATAATAATATACTGATTATTGAAGTTTTTGTTGATGATATCATTTTTGAAGGAGAAGATAAATTGTGCATGGAATTCGCCAACAACATGAAAAATGAATTTGAAATGTTAATGATTGGTGAGATGAAATTTTTCTTAGGTTTGCAGATTACTCAAACTGACAAAGGGATTTTTATCTGTCAAACTAAGTATCTGAAGGAATTGTTGAAGAAGTTTGGTATGGAGAATTCCAAACTGGTAAGTACTCCTATGGCTACAAGTGAGAAATTATCTATCAAGGATACTTCTACATTGGTAAATCCGACAAGGTATAAATCTATGATTGGTGGTCTGTTATATCTAACTCAGACTAGACCTGATATTATGAATACAATAAGTATTGTTTCAAGATATCAAAGTAATCCTAAAGAAAATCATGAATTTGCAGTAAAGAGAATATTTTGGTATTTGCAAGGAACAACATAATATGGTTTATGGTATTCCAGAGATGATGATTTCACTTTATGTGCATATACTGACTCAAATTCGGTAGGTGATACTCATGATAGGAAGAGCACTTCTGGTGGATCTTTCTTTCTTGGAAAGAAACTAGTATCATGGATAAGAAAAAAATAGTCATGCATTTCTTTATCTACTGCAGAAGCTGAGTATGTCGCAACAACAACTAATTGCACTCAAGTTTTGTGGATGAAGAAAATGTTGAAGGATATCAGGGTAAATTGTAGTGAATGGGTAGTTATCTAATGTGATAACTCTATAGCTATTGATATGTCTAAGAATCTGATATTCACTCTAAGACTAAGCATATTTCAATAAAGTATAACTTTCTGAAGGACAAGGTAGAAGCAAAGGAAGTCAAATTGGTTTACGTGAACACTAAAGAATAGATTGCAAACATATTCACTAAACCACTGTCTAAGGAATCATTTGAATATTTGAGAGATAGGTTAGGGGTTTCTGCCCCTCCAGCAGAGACTTGATTGATGAAGTTTGTCATCAGTCCAACATGCATTATCAGAAACATTATCCATTCCGGTACTGATGAGTGGTGCTACTACTCAGGGGGAGTAGTCAGATTTGAGTTTCAGAGGTTTATATCATTTCTTTGATATTTTTGTCAGATTTTTGGCATTGATATCAAAGGGGGAGAGATATTGATGTGAAAATAAAGAATAAGTTGTATACATTAGGGAGAGAGATTTGTTCAGAGCCTTACAAGGATATCATTCTCAGGCGGAGACTTGTTTTGGCACTTCTTGGTACTTAGATGTTTTTCACATCTATTGTTGCCATCAATGCCAAAGGGGGAGATTGTTGGCATTATGGATGAATTGATTATGCGTTGCATTGATGTTTTGTAATTGATGTCAACGTTAGCTATTATGGATGGTTACCGACAGACAGGTTTTGGTTATCGATAGAAGATCTAGTGTTACCCGTAGAAGAGATTGTTTGTTGACACTTCTGACATGTTTGGATCAGTGAAGTATATTGGATTTCATGTGTTATATGCTCCATGAGAATGTTTTGGTCAGTTGGTATTGGCTTGGTAATCAGATGTTATCATATACTCTGGTAAACCCTTACCGGCACTAGTTTAAGGCTTTACCATTAGAGATTTCACCGAGGAATCTTAACAGGATGCATAATTGGTGTTGGTGCAGCTTCATGGATTTTAGGATGTTGAAGATGATATTTAATCATGCTTCAACTACTTGAAGACGTTGCTTTGGCATGGTGGTCCCAAAATAGGTCTGGTACCTATCTAGGTTATGGACCAGTATCATGCTAACGTGTACTCTACACATTACCTAGATGTTTTGAGATGTTTTATGGATTTTTTATTATTGTTTTGGTCTTAAGTTGACATGGTATATCATTGTAATAGGGAATTATGTAATGATCTTATTGTAATATCTTTAGGTGGCCAACCTAATTAGTTTAGACCTTAGGGTTTGTATAAATAAGAAGTAGAAACTCTTTGTAAAGTATCATGGTTATTGGAATGGTCATGGTGAAGGAATGCAATGTGTGAATATCGTAATATCATTCAGGCAGAGGAGTCAATCGATCATTGGTGATCGAATTGGATTTAGAAGAGGATTTAGTCCTCTACAATTGAGCTTAACTAGGACTTTAATCAGGCATAGTAGATGTTATTTCTAGTAGTTCACTCTATTGGATTGTTGTCCATTTATCTTGAGAAGGTTATAGCCTCTCTATAGTTAGTGAGACTCTTTTGTAATGAGCAGTATGCTCTAGGCAGTGTGCCTTCCTGCAAGTGCAAGCCCCTCATTGTAACACATACTTTCTGCAAAAGTATCATCTGACTGTGGGTAGGTTTCCCACCGTGGTTTTTCCCTTTCCAGGTTTTCCATGTACAAATCATGGTTTTATGTGGTATGGTTGCTTTACATTGATTATCTGGTTAATTGTTAAGTTATATTGTTTACCGGTATCTGTTCCTACCGGTATTTGTCTATGCTTTACCAATACTTGATTTGTTTAAGGTTATATTGTAGATTAAAATTTATAATCTATCAACAACTGATTCACCCCCCCTCTCAGTTGTTCACCAGTTATCCTAATAGTTACAAGCTATGCGACAAATCTTGTTGCATGCAAAACATTTTATAGGTAATTTACCTCTATATTTACTAGTGCCTCTGGGCAACCGCTTTGCCAACAATGCTTCAAGCACCACTAAACTGTCTTCATCACCAACATCTTTGCTAGATCTATATTCATAACCGTGACTATTATCTCTACTTTTTCTCACATATGGGTTAGAAACAGAAGCTCTAAATGTAGAATTAGATTTTTATACACTACCATCATAACCGTTCAATTCAAAAGTAGTAAGTTTGACTATGACGGAGTCAAGAGTTACCTTAGTTTTGTCTATGGACTTCAACTCCTGAATGGCTGCAACTCGGATAGTGTAGACTAGTAGTAGGGTTCTCAGTACCTTACTGATCACTATGGCATCTTCTACTTTCCCTCCTGCATTCTTAATTTCACTCTCTTTTATCCTTTGACCATACTGCTAGATATTCTCACCTTCAGCCATCTACATGTCATCAAACTTTCCTCTTAGACTCTCCTCTTTAGCAATCTTAACATTTTCATCATCACTATAAATCTCTTCAAGTTTTTTCCATACCTCATGTGTAGTCTCTAGACCATGAACATCTACATATTCAGCATCAGATAGGGAACTGATAATGGCCTCTAATTCTTGATGATTTTCTTGTTGCTCTTTCTTCTGATCATCAGTCAAAATCCTAGTGGGTGCAACATATTTAGTATTGACATGTTCCCAATACTGACTTCCCAGACTCTTGATGTAAATTTGCATTCTGTCACTCCATATCCTATAGTTCTCTCTATTTAACATTAGACCTTCCTTCTTCATCATGATCTGCAAGATCTTTACCTCAAGTTGTTAGGCTTAGATCTTAGAGGACCTAAGATGCGCTGATACCAATTGATGGTATGATGAAAGAATAAGTATCTGGTAGATTATTGAGAGGGGGGGTGAATCAGTAAATTAAAAAACTAATACAAACTTTTCCAATCTCAATTTCAATCTCTCAAAGTAAACTTATCAATGAAATACCACTTTCAAGATAAAAACTCATAAGATAAACTGGTTGACTGTTACAACAAATTAATCATAAACAACATCAAACTTATAAACATCTAAATGCTTTATCATATGTCAACAAACTTCATTTCTCAATGCTTTTGGTTATCATAACTTATCGAAGTAGTTAAGTAGTTAATCAAATCAACCATAAGATCACAACCATAAAAACATTCACCATTTGACACAAATATTTTTGATGTGGAAACCCAAATGGGAAAAACCGTGGTGAGATGAGACTCACAAGATAACTATTTGATCTCTTCTAAAGTTTGCCTTGTTAGGAGCCAAGCCTGTTAAAGCTTTACAAAAGTCCTGTTAAGAACCACTTGGTTAAGGGATTGACTACAAATGCCTTGTTAGAAGCAATACCCTGTTAGGACTAACCTCGGTAGAGGATTTGAGAATCCAAGCTGATGGATCACCTTGTTAGAGGATTTGAAAAGTCACGAGGCTTGTTAGAGATTACCTAGTTAGGGGATTTCAGTTTTGCTATAATTGTTAGAAAACAAGAGGAGTTTACTTGATATATCTGAATTGCACTACACTTGCTTGATCAGATCCTTTTTATTCTCCTATCTTCCTTTACTCAAACTATAGAAACATCATCTAGTTCGACAACCACACACTCAATTGATCTCTTCCAACACTCTAAACTAAACAACTTCATTGACCTTATAAAAAAATCAATTAGGTCAGTAACACAGGATAAGTCAAATTCTCATAGAGATTACAAACAAGTTGGTTCAAGTATGACCATTGGATTACATAGCAATCTCTGCACATTAATCAAGAAAGCCTCGACTGCTCCTTGATCACCTCTTTGATCTTTGTAATTGATCACGTGCTTTGCATTATATGCAATACACTTTGCATATTCCCTACACAAAAAATCATCACAATAATGCACCAAAAACACTTGAAATTGTCTTCATACAATAATCATACGTGTCACCATCATTACCACTCATCATCAGATCATAAACCAACATAACCAATTGAACAACTTTAATCAGTTAGGGTTTAACAAAAACAACAAGTAGGGTTTAACAGTTAAATCAATAGGCAGGGTTTAACGTTTTACCGGTTAGCAGTTTCCTTCACTTAGCTCATCCTACCGGTTACAAGACAATATCAACAACATCAGTAATATCATTACCAATTAATTGGAATCAATGACAACATAACATATCATTAACTCAATCTTCATGCAAATGCCAACATTGAGAGCCTACAATAATTCTTTTCTCTAACCTCAAAACTGTCTTGGAGGTTTACCCAAAAGTCATCCAATCTAGGCTTTTTCCCCTCATATGCTTTTGGTATAGTTTGTTTGATCTTTCCATAGGGATCATAATATTCCCTTGCATAATTATATTCTTTAAGATTTAGATCCTGGAGCTCCTACTCTGCTGTCTTTGCTACCAGAATTTTTGAACAGGAAAAATATCCATTGGAAACTGAAAAATCTATGTGGGCTTTATGTTTCAAGGAAAAAAGAGATTGGAGGCCGAGCATTTGAATGACATATTCTAAAAAAATGATGTAATCTTTGTAATATTGCAGCAATAGCATAGGGTTCCCTGTGAACCCACTAACCTTGATATATGTAGAGCATTGTTTTTTAATCAACCAACATGCCCTTTCTTGGATGATCACCATTGCTTCATTGCTTATCATGTAACTTGTATCACCTGTGAGTTTGATGATAATAGGGAAGAGGAAGGTGTCACATGCAAGAATTCATCATTATTCAAATATCAATTAGAAACAAAGGGAAATCATGAATCCCTATCGAATCAAAGAATTCAAACAAACAAACAACAAAATAACACAATAACAAGAAATAAGAATTATAAAGTAAATCAATGAAAACTCCATATTCCATGACTGCATATAACTTCCATTGCTCTTCTCCTCTTTGTGGTATTGTGGCTCTCAGATATCGTGCTGGCAACTTGCAAATGACACAAAAATTCAAAGTTTTTGATTGTTGAAAATGGAGATTGAATGCTCAATTTATAGATTTTTGGAGAAGATTGATTGAAAGGTGGAATAGATTGATCAAGAGGTGGAACTCAAGTGAGCTCACATGAAAATTGATAGTCGAACTGCTGATTTAGAGGTGAAACAAAATAGATTGAATAGATTAATTGAGTCAACTGATTGAGAAAAAGCTAACTGGGGAAAGAAAAATAATGATTGGAGGAAAATTAATTCATGACAAAGAAAGCTTTATTTAGAAAAAGTTAACTAGAAGATGGAAATAGGAATTGAAGAGATAAAAAATTAATTGATTGATTGATTGAATTAATTAATTTAGCATGTGCTTGCACTTTAACTTCAATTTTCAATTTAATCTTTGCATGATATTTCATTCAAACAATTGAATTAAATTCAATTTAATATTTTAATATATTTAGAACTTGACTTTAATTTTCAATTTGATTTTTGAAATCATGCACATGTTATTTGAAATTGTAAGAAATATGAAATTAAATTAAATTAGAAGAAATAGAATTTAGAAGAATTTGAAATTAAATGAAATTAGAACTTGGGGATTTGGAATTTGAATTAGACGAAATAATTAGTTAATTAAATAATTTAAAGAAAGTATTTAATTATTTAGAAATTGAATTTAATTAAATAATAAAGATTATTTTATTAAAGGAATTAAATCACAATTAATTAAACAATAAATATTTAATTAATATTTAGAAAAGGGTTGAATGATTAGATGATTAGAGATAGACATTGAAAATAGAATTTATTTAAATAATAAGATTATTAAAATTGGGGAATTAATCAGAATTAATTAATAAATATTTAATTAACGTTAGAAAATGTTGGCATTACACACTCAAATGAGAATGGTTGATGTTGTCATTGATGGCAACCAACTAGTAACAGGATTCTACAGGTTTACCGGCAATAAACTTTGCATACTGACACCGACAGCTACACAAAGTTCATTCACACCGACATCCATTTTACACCGCAATGAAGCATACCGGCACCCAGGCCGACATGAGATAAAGATTTATTTATGTGAATTGTATTGTAATATAATTAATTATTTGTAGCTGACATGATGTATTGCAAAGACTCATATATGTATGAGATCTTGTAGGTTATTTTGATATAGAATAAAGAGGTGATTATGTAATAAGGTAGAATGAAGATTTTGTCATAAGGCAGAAGTAAAGATAGATTATGAGAGTGAATATATGTGTATGCATTTTGATGTAATTGTCTTATGAGAGAATAAGGTGCAGAGAAGAGAGAACATCATTCACTGGTAAGGTTTTTGGTTAAGGTTTCTAACTGAGCTTAAACCAATACTAAATCTAGCATTGAAGATGCTAGTTTGAGAAGTACATTGTACTTGGATTTAATTATCCATTTTGTAGTTAGTGAGACTCTTTCATTGAGTAGTGAGCTCTAGGCTGTTGGCCTTCCTGCATGTGCAAGCCCTTATTATAAGTAATATTTATTCATATTGGACAATGAGTAAATATTATGGGTCACAAATCCCACTAAGGTTTTTCCCTTATGGGGTTTCCTCACCAAAATATCTTATGTTATGGTGTGCATTAATGTTGTTTCTCTTATTTCTCTGTACTGCATTATTACTTATTTACCAGTACATTAATTTGGTTTATAAAGTTGCAAATAAGTTCAAATATTCCATTAACCGGTTAGACACTGATTCACCCCCCCTCTTAGTGTCTTTGGGACTGTCATTGCATCTAACAATTGGTATCAGAGCCTAGTCCTCTATTCGCAAAACCCTAATAGCTTGAGGAAGATTTTGAAACTGGTACCGATGGAGAGTTTGAGAAAACAATAGGAAGGAGCTCTTGAAGATTTTGATGCATAAAAATTGAAGAATATAAAACTTGAAGATGATCTAAGGACTGCCTAGGAATTCATTAAAGCACTTCAAGAGAACCTGGTTATAGCACAAAACAAGAGGAAGGAACTTTGTGAGCAAATATAGAAACAAGATGATGATGAAAAATAAACTCTTAGAGATATTGTAGAGAAGTTGAGACAAGAGAACAGTAACATGAAGAATGAAATGCAAGATCTAACCATGAGGCTGTGTAAGGATATTGAAGATAGGAATAAGAATGAAGAAGACTTGACTAGGAGACTTAATGATGGAGCTAATGAAAATTTGAGACTTTTTCATGAAAATGATATGCTTAAGACAGATTTGATTCACATGCAACATGATAAAGAGGAGCTTATGAGACAAGTTGGCATTCTGGAAAATGATTTGGTCACTACAAATGAATACAAAGACAAATTTAAGAAAAGTTCAGAAAGGCTCGATGACATGCTGAAAAGATAGAAACCTAATGCAGATACAATTGGACTTGGATTTGAACATGGAGAAAGTTTTGGGACTGCAAACAATCAAGATCACAACAAACCGGTAAGACAACCTAATGCTTATAAATTTAATGGGAAATGTTTTAATTGCAACAAATTTGGTCATAGAGCAAATCAATGCAGACTTAGAAATAATCAGAATACAAATTTACCCATGGTCAATGTTCCAAATGCAATAAAAATGGTCATAATTCAAACAATTACAGAATGAATGTGAAATGCTATGTTTGTGGTAGATTTGGACATTTATCTAATCAATGCAGAACACAAACCGGTCAAGGATATGGAAAAGCTATTAAGAGAAATAATGTAACTTGTTATGCATGTAACAAGATTGGGCATATTGAAAAATTTTGTAGAAGCAAGAATTCACTGACGAACAATAAAGGATCTAATGATAAGGGAAAAGAAAAAGTAAACAAAATAAAGCAAGAATTTTCAAAACAATGGATTAAGAAGAGAGATCAGAGAGTTGATGAATCTATCTCTGCATAGGTAGAACATGGTAACCCTCTACCGGTAGGAGATTCTTCAGCTAACTAAGTAATAATCCTTAGGGGGTATGGTAGTAAATTGAAAATCATGCATTTTACCCTCGATTGATGGTAAGAAGTTATATCTCTTCTTTACCAACATACATGTTAAGTTTTCACTTAACCAGAAGCATTTAATGCAGTTATTGGAGAACCTTTTATTTATAAAGTGCTAAAATCTCTCATTTCAAATCACAAAGCATTCAAATTTCCGAAGAGCGTGAAGAGAGAGAAAAGGCATTCAAGAGGCGAAGGAGCTAAGATATTTTTAGGGCAATTTCAGAGGATTTCTCGTGCAGAAGAGGTACTTATTCAAGTATCATGGCTACTTCATCTTCTATTCCCAAATTTATTGCAAACCCTACTATGGTAGAGAATGTTAAGTGCCCTAGACCAATTTTTAAGATCATTCCTGAGATTTCTAAGCAAGATGACTCCATTGGAGCCTTTTCTAAGATTTCAAAGGGAGTTGCTTTTACCGAAGACCCGAGGATTTATATTCACTGCAAGATAGAGAATTTAGGGTCTGATGATTTGAGAAACATGTATAGGGATGTTATAACTGATGAACAAGGTTTAGTCAAGCCGGAGCATAAGATTGTTGAGGATTTAGGATTTGTTGAAATATTGAACATTCCTGAATTTCTGGATGAAATAGTTCGTCTTGTACTAAGCAGGGTTCATGGCGAGTTTATGTGGCTAGATTCTATTTTTTAAATTACTAAGGAGGAAATCAAGGCAGTTACTTGTTTACCCTCAACTGATACTAGGCCTAAAAAAAAGAAGAAGATACCAAACAAGGGTATTATGGACCTAACCGGAGCTACATCTGATAATAGATCTCTTAGGGTTAGTGATATCACTGATGTGAATGTGAAATATGTGAGCATGGTATTTGGTTACAAAGTTACTCATACAAATAGGTTAAATTATGTTTCTAGTTTGTGTATACATAGTGCATATGAAATGGTTAAGAACAATGCAAGGATTGACATCTATGAATGGCTTAAGGATGAACTGTTAGACAACTTGAAGAAGATAAAGGGTGATAAGTAGGGAACCTTTTGATTTGGTAACTTACTTGTGTGTTTAATGCTTTACTTCACAAAGGAGATACCCGACATTGGTCACAAGGACTTTTCTTATGACATCCCTGTTGGTAGACAAATTATGGAAGCTATTACCGGCATAGGTGCTAACAGTGATGACATTGTAAAAGACCATTTCAAAAACTTTCAAACCAAGATGAAGGCAAGAGAAAGGATTCCTCAAAGTATTGTGGACAAGTATGACAAGCAAATATGTTTTGTAATAAAAAGAGATGAGACATGAATGGAAGTTGTTACTCCTTGAACCATTTGGATAAAATAAATGGGATATGAAGTAGACTTGAACATTCTTGAGTCCTATGCTAGGATACTTCTTGATGCACCTAGAGAACCGATAGAGAAAATATTTGGCACAATTGAAGCAATTGAGAGTGTCGTATCTATGCAGAAGCAGAGAAAGAAAAGATAAAAAATAATAAGAGATGCATCCAAATTGGTTAAGGAAGTGAAGGAAAATATAATGAATATATGTGGTATTTCTGCTAGTGAACTAGAACGATAGGAACCGGTAGCTCATATTTCACCGGTTGTTACTTCTTCTGAGACTGAAAGTGATAAGGTGACAGAGTTTAAAAGGGTTGAAAGAAAGAAAAGGAAACCTTCACCGGCACCCACTTCTTCTCCTAAGAGGACAAGAACATTAAGAAAGAAACAACAAGCCACTAGAGAGCCAAAAAAGAAGCTTACACCGAAGAAACCAACAACTAAGGTATCTAACATTCTATCCCCAACAAAGTTTGTAAATGAAATTACACAGGATGGAAACCTTAGCAACATCAATAAATATTATCATACTTTCATGGATTCTGATAAAGAAACAATTGAGGAAAGCATTATTTTGCACCTTGATATTTTCAAGAAATTTTTGATTGAGGTTGTTGATGATTTGCCCAATGATCTTTACCTAAGACTTGAGGCAAAAAGGACATCTATAATGGAGCTAGATAAGAAGTTAAAGGTTGAAGCATTGTTGGTTGTTCACCTTGTTAATTCCCGATAGGAAATTGATGAACTGATTGCAGAAGCCAACCGGTCAGTTTAATGGCAAGGAGAGTAAAGGAAATTGTTGGTGAAACTGCTAATAACTGGGATATATTATTTATTGAAAAGGAAAAGAAGGAAGAGAAAGGGAGACAAAAAATGGATAAATCTTTCATTAAGGTATATCAGAAACAAAGTGATAAAGGAAAGAGCAAAGTTGGTAGCATTCCCAACTTGACTATCAAGGATGATCTACCCCCACCGGTTGAAAATGCACCACCGATAGAGGCAGAGGAACAAGAAGAGAAACAAATTGAGGAACATGAAGAGGAATAGGCTATGGGAAGAGTTGAGACATAGGTTGGTCATGAGGAAGAGAAAATGGAAGAAGTGAACACTGAGAACATTGATCTAGAGTCAAACATTTTGTTCACCATGAATGTGGACACTCAGGACATCAATGTAGCTATAGATAAATCTTCTGAGAATATTAAAAAGGAAACTAACCAGAAAGTGGAGAAACCAGTAGAGATAAAACTTGAACGGATCACATCGAAACTGACAATAGATTCAAGTGAGGCAGGACAAGAGAAAGAAGAAAATGTGAAGGTAGTGAAAGCTAAGATAAAAATTATTACAGAACCCGACATGTCTTCTTTGGATTTTAGACCTACTAATGTGACTGACATCTTATTGGATTCTATTAGAAAGATCACAGAATGCAATGCCTTAGCATTTAAGGCTATCGATGATACCTTATCCATTTTGGAATAGATAGCACCCACATGTAAGGTAGATGATATTATAGGTTCTATTGGTAAGTTAGACACATTGTCTAAATTAATTTCATCCAATATTCAATCAATTGATAAGATTAATGAGTACACAATAAGAGCAAGGGTAAATAAATAGAAGACAAAATTCTTTAATAAATCTATTGAGGACTGTACAGGAAACTTAGATTCTTTGATACCGGCACTAAATTCAACAATTTTGGAGTATAAGGAATTGTATAGAGATGTATGCAAGCCACATCTTTTGACTACTAACATTGATAATCAAGTCAAATAGAACCAAAAGGAAATAGATGATATAGAAGACAATCTGATTGGTTCATTTGAGCTAACTTCAGTTTTGGATCGAGAAATGGCAATGTATGAGGAGAAAATAGAAAATCATGAAAGGGAGAAAGCTAGAATAATATCAAAAGCCCAGGAGTTAAAGAATAAACTTGGTCCTAGATTGGACAATATATTGACACACCGGAATGGACTGTCTAAGGCTACTATTCTTGGAGATAGATTACCAGAGGAACAAATGCATGATCTAACTGACATGATTAGATAGACTGAGGATATCATCTCAGAGAGCTCTAAATTTTTGCAAGGAATTAATCTGATTGTAGTAGATATATTTCAGATTGTACATAATCGGTTGAAGACTCTTTAGGTATTTTTTTTTTTTGAAGTTTTGATTCTTTTTGGGACAAATTTTGTCATTGATGTCAAAGGGGGAGTGATAGAGAAAAAGGATTACCAAGGAGATCATTTGCTCAGGGGGAGCACTTTCGGTTTTGGCAATTTTGGTTTTCGGTTTTTCTCATGAGTGTTGCCATCAATGCCAAAAGGGGAGATTGTTGGAATTACACACTCAGATGAGAATGGTTGATGTTGTCATTGATGGCAACCAACTGGTAACAAGATTCTATAGGTTTATCGGCAACAGACTTCGCATACTGGCACCTATAGCTACACAAAGTTCATTCACACCGACATCTAGTTTACACCGGCAATGAAGCATATTGGCACCCAGGACGACATGCGATAAAGTTTTGTTTATGTGAATTGTATTGTAATATAATTAATTATATGTAGCTGACATGATATATTGTAAAGACTCATATATGTATGAGATCTTATAGGTCATTTTGATATAGAATAAAGAGGTGATTATGTAATAAGGCAGACAAAAGATTTTATAATAAGGCAAAAGTAAAGATAGATTATGAGAAAGAATATCTGTGTATGCATTTTGATGTAATTGTCTTATGAGCAAATAAAGTGCAGAGAAGAGTGAATATCATTAGCCGGCAAGGTTTTTGGTTAAGGTTTCTGACTGAGCTTAAACCGGTACTGAATCCAGCATTGAAGATTCTATTTTGAGAAGTACATTGTACTTGGATTTAATTATCCATTTTGTAGTCAATGAGACTCTTTCATTGAGCAGTGAGCTCTAGGTTGTTGGCCTTCCTGTATGTATAGGCCCTTATTGTAAGTAATATTTATTCATATTGGTCAGTGAGTAAATATTGTGGGTCACAAATCCCACCGAGGTTTTTCCCTTACCGGGTTTCCTCGCCAAAATATCTTGTGTTATGGTGTGCATTAATGTTGTTTCTCTTATTTCTCTTTACTGCATTATTACTTGTTTACCAGTACATTAATTTGGTTTATAGTGAAATCTTGAAAGGGAGAAAGCTAGAATAAGGTCAAAAGCCCGAGAGTTAAAGAATAAACTTGGTCGTAGATTGGAGAATCTATTGACACACCGGAATGGATTGTCTAAGGCTACTATTCTTGGAGATAGATTACTAGAGGAACAAATGCATCATCTAACCAGCATGATCGGAGAGACTGAGGATATCATCTCAGAGAGCTCTAAATTTTTGCAATGAATTAATTTGTTTGTAGTAGATATATTTCAAATTGTACATAACTGGTTGTAGAATCTTTAGGTAAATTTTTTTTTTGAATTTTTGATTATTTTTAGGACAACCTTTTTCATTGATGTCAAAGGGGGAGTGATAGATAAAAAGGATTACCAAGGAGATCATTTTCTCAGGGGGAGCACTTTTGGTTTTGGCAATTTTGGTTTTTGGTTTTTCCCATGAGTGTTGCCATCAATGCCAAAGGGGGAGATTGTTGGCATTACACACTTAGATGAGAATGGTTGATGTTATCATTGATGACAACCAACTGGTAATAGGATTATATAGGTTTACCAGAAACAGACTTCGCATACTGGCACTGACAACTACACAAAGTTCATTCACACCGGCATCTAGTTTACACCAACAATGAAGCATATTGGCACCCAAGCCGACATGAGATAAAGTTTTGTTTATGTGAGTTGTATTGTAATATAATTAATTATTTGTAGCTACCATGATGTATTGTAAAGACTCATATATGTATGAGATCTTATAGGTCATTTTGATATAGAATAAAGAGGTGATTATGTAATAAGGTAGAAAGAAGATTTTGTAATAAGGCAGAAGTAAAGATAGATTATGAGAGTGAATATCTATGTATGCATTTTGATGTAATTATCTTATGAGTGAATAAGGTGCAGAGCAGAGCGAATATCATTCACCGGAAAGGTTTTTGGTTAAGGTTTCTGACTGAGCTTAAACCGGTACTGAATCCAGCATTGAAGATGCTATTTTAAGCATTACATTGTACTTGGATTTAATTATCCATTTTGTAGTCAATGAGACTCTTTCATTGAGTAGTGAGCTCTAGGCTGTTGGCCTTCCTGCATGTGCAGGACCTTATTGTAAGTAATATTTATTCATATTGGCCAGTGAGTAAATATTGTGGGTCACAAATCCCACTGAGTTTTTTCCCTTATCGGGTTTCCTCACCAAAATATCTTGTGTTATGGTGTGCTTGTTAGATGTAATGATAGTCCCAAAGACACTGAGAGGGGGGGTAAATCAGTGTCTAACCGGTTAATGGAATATTTGAACTTATTTGCAACTTTATAAACTAAATTAATGTACTAATAAACAATTAATAATGCAGTAAAGAGAAATAAGAGAAACAACATTAATGCACACCATAACACAAGATATTTTGGCGAGGAAACCCGGTAAGGGAAAAACCTCAGTGGGATTTGTCACCCACAATATTTACTCACTGGCCAATATGAATAAATATTACTTACAATAAGGGCCTACACATGCAGGAAGGCCAACAGCCTAGAGCTCACTGCTCAATGAAAGAGTCTCACTGACTACAAAATGGATAATTAAATCCAAGTACAATCAACTGCTCAAAAAAGCATCTTCAATGCTGGATTTAGTACTAGTTTAAGCTCAGTCAGAAACATTAACTAAAAACCTTGTTGGTGAATGATATTCACTCTGTTCTGCACCTTATTCTCTCATAAGACAATTACATCAAAATGCATACATAGATATTCGCTCTCATAATCTATCTTTACTTATGCCTTATTACAAAATCTTCTTTCTGCCTTATTACATAATCACCTCTTTATTCTATATCAAAATGACCTATAAGATCTCATACATATATGAGTCTTTACAATACATCATGTTGGCTACAAATAATTAATTATATTACAATACAATTCACATAAACAAAAAATTAACTCATGTCGGCCTGTGTGTCGATATGCTTCATTGTTGATGTAAACTGGATGCCGGTGTGAATGAACTTTGTTTAGCTGTCAGTGCCGGTATGAAAATTCTATTATCGGTAAACCTGTAGAACCATGTTACCAGTTGGTTGCCATCAATGACAACATCAACCATTCTCATTTGAGTGTGTAATGCCAAAAATCTCCCCCTTTGGCATTGATGGCAACACTCATGAGAAAAACCAAAAACCAAAAACCAAAATTGCTAAAACCGAAAGTGCTCCCCCTGTGAAAATGATCTCCTTGGTAATCCTTTTTCTCTATCACTCCTCCTTTGACATCAATGACAAAGGTTGTCCCAAAAAGAATCAAAACTTCAAAAAAAAAATTACCTAAAGAGTCTGCAACCGGTTATGTACAATCTGAAATATATCTTCTACAATCAAATTAATTCCTTGCAATATTAAAATGATTAAATGATGATAGAATTGAAAATGGAATAATTAGTAATATGATGAGGAAATATGAAATTAGAAGAATAAGATTAATTAACTTAATTAAATAATTAAATAATTATTTAATCAATTAGAAGAATAATTAGTACATGATCAATGAGACATTTTTAGGTGTCTATGTTTTCCCCTCTTTGAGACAATGTCAGAATGATATTATTTCAAAGAAAATGAAAAATTCTGCCCCAATATGCCTTGGTACCACTGTATAGTGTAAATATGCCCCCTCGGAAAAGGTGGTCAAAAAATTCAAAAATTGAGACCATATTTTTGATATCAGTATAATGAGCAATCGTGTGAAGTTTCATACAATACTGAGATCATTTGAGTAGGCTACAAGTTGTTTGAAGTTGGTGGGGACCATGGGCGTCGAGGTGTCAAAAAACCCTAATTTTGAGCTATAAATAGAGAATTTAGGTTTTCATTTGCTCATTTGCAATTTGGTAAGTGCTTGGTTTTCTTTGCTAATTTTGTGCTTTCTTTTGAGTATTTGATCATCATGGTTGGTTATAGAGTTCGATTGCACCTGTCTGATCGAGTACGATCGTATCAAAGACCTCTAGGCACTGGCGACATGGTATGTTTCTAACATTTTGCCTGATTTTTTGCTATTTTTCAAAAAAAATCGCAGCGTCCAATTTTACATGTCACGCATTAGCATTTCATTTTTTACGCATTCGTCATTAATGTTACGCATTCGCATCAATTATTACACAATAGCTATAAGTGTACCGTATTCATGCTAAATATACCACATACATTGTAAATGTTACGCAATAGCTCATTTCATTACACATTCATTGTAAATGTTACGCATAAGCTATTATTGTACTGCATACGTGCTAAATGTCATGCATGGATTTAAAACATTACACATTCATTGCATTTCAAGGTTTTTGTCATGCGTTTGATAATTTCTTGTGTTCTCGTGATCCAATATCTAATATTTTCAAACATTTTCTCTATGCAGGAGAACATTGGAGTATTATACTGCCGACAGACCAGACCCAGCAGACTTTATCTTCATGCTGATTTACTTGAGGAGGAGATCAAGCATATTAGACAGCTTGATTTATATTACGTGTTACACTTGCCAGAGGTTACAGCCAACAGGGCCTTGATTACAAAGCTGATAGAGTGGTGACATTTCACGACATGTTCTTTTCATCTTCCTACTATTGAGGCATCCATTACCTTAGAGGATGTATGGTGTATACTGTGTATTCTGATTCATGGTGAGAGAGTTGTGTATGACCATGACAATGGCATTGTTGGATTGTGTGCACTTTTCGAGTGTGAGGTACAAGATTTACAAATCAGTGGTCGGTATGATATCCCTTGGGCTCGATTAGACTATGATGATATGACTATCATACTATGCAGTATCGTCAGTGGTTTGTTGATACTAGACAAATGAGGTCATGGATTTCCTATTGGATGGGGCAAAGTGCTCCATGATATGATTGTTCATCAATGAGTATATTCTTGGGGTTCATGCCTTCTAGCCATGGTGTATTATCAGATGCATGACATCATATACCTTGGATATCGGTCTATCAGTTGTGGTGTGACATTGCTCTAGACTTGGGCATGGGAGAACATTTCTATTTCGAGATCTATTATTCATGTTGATTTGTATCCTGGTGAGCCTTATGGTTATAGGTACACAACGAGCATTAGACATAGGGGTTTGGGTAACACCTTATACTAGAGACATCAGCTTGATATTCTTTAGAATTTTATTTGGAGACCATACTTAGATTGCCCCAGTTGGGCGGATGATGTAGTGCACTTTATTTTCTACTGAGAGTAGAAATATCTTATTGGTAGGACATTCGAGACTCAATGAATTATTGAGACATCTCTTTTAGGATGGGTACTGAGACACTAGTGGTTACTGCTTATTTTTCTTGTGTGTTTTGAGAGGTATCTAATTGGGGGTATGTGATGAATACTAAGAGTGGGGGTGAATTAGTATGCCAAAAATTACTATAAGAAAACTCTTAAATAGTTTAGCAGATAACCGGTGCAACAGATTCACTAATAAACCAGTTAGGATAAATGCAAACCAAATAGCAAACAAAGCATTCACCCACAAGAGCACAATCACCATAACACAAGATATCTGACATGGAAACCCAAATGGGAAAAACCACGTTGAGCAAAAAATCACAAGTAACTATCTATAGAATAGTAACCAGACCGGTTAAGGTCATACAATGTTCTTCACCAAAACAAATCCTGTTAGGAATCTAGATCTCTGTTAGGAGATAAGTCCTATTAAAGACTACTCGTTAGAGGATTTAAGATCCACAATTGTGAACCACCTTGTTAGAGGATTTACAAAGGCTTTGCTGAGCCTACCCGGTTAAGAGCTTTAGACTTGTCAAAGATGTGAGTAATAAACAAGTGAATGATCTAGATGCTAGCAATGTATGCTTAATTAGATCCTTGACGACTCCTTGTTAATGTATTTCAGCATTACTTCAGTCTTCAATATCTCCACACTATATCTCTTCAGACAGACCTAATCTTCTCTTCAATGATTGCACATAACCTTTTCTATTCTATATCCCACTCATGCAAACCCTAGACATGATGTCCTTATAAAGGAATCTGATTTCATGTTGGTCTAATAAGATTAGACTACAAGTTCCTAGGTACAGTGCATCTAGAAACATTTGGTAACATGACACAAACACGCTGCCAAAGTGTCGATGGATGATAACTCATCACATATTATAGTAATACTGGTTGGTAACTCATCACAGATATATACCAGTTAATACAATATACCGATTATCGGTTGTCAAAAGTGAAGACTAGAAGATTGTAGTGTTCCAATCAAAAGTTAACTACCGCTTGGGCCCTTCATACCGCTTGAGATCCTTGAACCGCTTGGGATCCTTGTACCGCTTGGGGTCTTCATACCACTTGTGGTCTTCATACAATCTGTGATCGGTAAACCATTTTATGCAAAACACCGATAATCTAAAGACTACACATTCAATAATACACAATACCGGTTGGAACAATTACCGGTTGAGCATAACTCATACATCAAGAAAGTGTGTGTCCATCAATGACAATCAAAACATCATCAAAATGCCAATAGTATGTATACAACCACATGTTACTTCAGCTAAGTTTGATTCTCTTCAACAATTACTTTGGTGTTGGGGTAGAGGTGCAATGGATCTAGGGACTACGTCGGAGTATGATGAATGGTGGGCTAGACATAGGCCTATTCCACTTACTAATATTGTTGTTTCTTTTACAACACAACAAATATGACATCCTAGACAACACCTGAGGATAGACATGGGGGAGAGAGTTAGAGGAGGAGAGGGGGTGGAGGAGCTGAGGGGGGAGATGAGGGAGGTGGAGGAGTTGAGGGAGGAGATGAGGGAGGTGGAGGAGATGAGGGGGGAGATGAGGACATAGACATTGGTGGAGACACCAAGTCTACTAGCAATGGAGATGACGATGATTCTTTAGGGTGATTGAGCAATGAGGATGGTGATGATTATGATGATATGTCAGAGCTAGAGGACATTCCTATTACAGAGGGTGGAGGAGGATAGGTGGGTGATAGGGATGATGATGATCCATAGATTCTTAGAGCGTGGATTTAGAGTCTAGAAGAGGAGGTCGCCAGATGAGATGTCAAGCGAGAGGCTTACCGTATAGACTATGATGCATTAGAGACTGAGAGAGATCATCTCCAAAGGGAGAGAGATGAGGCAGTCAGACAGTCACAGATGATTCAGGTTGCCTATGATCAGCACTTTGCTCTGGGTACTAATGCACAGAGATAGCGTGACAAACTTTATTATGCTGCATAAGAGGCTTTTTATTATCGGCAACTTTATTATGACATTGTACTTGAGGGATAGAGGGATCCTAGTTTTAGTGTTGTTAGAGGTCATTCCGGTTCTAGTAGGACTTCCACATAGAGGACCAACAGTGGTGGTGTTATGGGACCACCTCGACATCTTGGGGCAGGAGCTAGTGGATAGGATCCACCTGCTGATAGAGGCAATGTTGGTTGACACATTTTGATCATTTTATCTGAGCCTTCGGGCTTGTTTATTGTATTCATACACATTATCATTTTTGAGTTATATATATGATATGCAGTTTTTTGGCAGCAATCTATTATGCTTTGCTTTCCATGTATGTTAAATGATGCTATGAGTTATATGATGTATGTCTATATGATTCTATATGATTCATGAATGTTTTATGAATGCAATGGTTACTACATGATTTATGATAGAAGTTTATGAATGCAATTGCTTCTACATGTATGCATGAATGATGCTTATGAATGCAATGAGTACTACATGTATGTATTTTTGTTTTTTTGGTATGATAATGCCAGAACAAATTTTTAACTCAAATGTACCTTGAAGAAATGTTAGTAAGATGAAAGAAAGAAGAGGTTGATGAAAGAATAATGTTAGAAAAGAATAGGATTTAGAAAGAAGATGGGAAATCAACAGACTATCAATAATAGGGTATAAGGAACCAAGATTTAGAGATATCTCATTGAAGAAACAAATATGTAGTAGACAAGGAGTGAACCCCTCCATTCTGGGAAATACACTAGGGGTCAAGGTATGTGTGGCATTCACAAGATGAATGCTCCTATCACAAACACCCACTAGAGAAATTTCCCTAGAACTTCATCAGTTCACACTACAAACAACAAACAAAGAAAAAGATAATTCCCATCATTGCTCCTCTAGTCACTTGTTGACATCCTTGAGCAGCATAGGAACATAATCTGTCACCAATGATAAAAGATAAAGACTGACTTGGACAAAATTCAGCAGCTATATTGACCTTGTGCCTTCATTCTCAGTTGCTTGATGTGATGGTTGATAATGTTTGATCTCAGAAAGTTGCAGACCCCGTTTAAGACTGATCTATTTGATTTCGAGTGTACCCTCTTATGTTTAAGACAAGATAATGATCACTGGATATGGAAATGCTACGATTGATAAGACAGTTTGATCACTCGATTGCAGATGTTTTGATTGGATAGTCATATCCTTTGTTAACTTCATGTGAAGCATTTGCTGGATATCTGCTAGGGTATTTGTTTCTTGTGAGACATTTTATTTCAAGTTTTTTGATTGATTGATTTTCGATTTTAGTTCTTTTCCAAGAGCTTTTTCGATGTTTTTGGATTATGTGGATCAATATTTGAATGTTTTTGGTTGACTTTTCAGGACATTTTGTAGATGTTTTGGATTTTCAAAGGATTTTCCAATGTTTTTGGTATTTTTTCAAGACTTTTCTGAATGTTTTTGGGTATTTTCATGACATTTTTTGAATGTTTTTGGGTATTTTTTTAGGAATTCATATGATTTTGTTTGGATTTTTTTAGTTATGCCCCTAGTGTGCAGACCTGTATGACATGATGATCTGCAAAATGCATATGGAGATAATGAATTTTTGACATGACCTATGTTAGTGCAATATGCATGATGAAGATGCATTTCCTATTCGAACAAGGTTGACTGTGTTTGTTTATCCTTTTGTAATACACCAATTGAAATGGAGGCACAAAACATTTTATAGATAAGTGGTCAATCGATCCCTAAGGTCCTTTGGAACATCCAACTTAACACACTTAGTGACTAGGATTTACAGATGGAGACGCAGAAAACTTCCCCATTGGTTCTTGAAATTTTGATCTTCTTTTGCCCATGTGTGTGCAGATGAGATAATTCCTTCTCTGGTGTTCACTAAAGATCCTTAGCATCCTATATGACTAGCTATGTGGATTATCCTAACTTCAAAAGCATCCCAAATAGAGCCTCACTACCAGCAATCTTTTAGAGCTCTGGCGAGGTTATAGATTGTAATTTATCAAATATTGCTCTATTGCCAACAGACGTTCATAGCCTTGATGGAGTTACTCACATGTTCTCATAGTCAAGATTTTGTCGCACTTTGTATGCATGATATTTTAGTTATATATCATTTCTCTTTTGCCTTGAGATGAATATTAGGCATAGCTCTTTTTTCTTTTCTTTTCTTTCCTTGACTTTGTTGAACACAGAGTGCCATTGAGAGGGGGGGTGAATCAGTGGTCCCTAAGTTTTTCCTCTTTTGATCTAACTTGAGAATATCAATTATTTACTTAAATCACTTAAATAGTCAAACTGACAATACAAGAAAGAAAGCCAAAAAGACCATACTCACACTGGTAACTCACAACACCAGATTTACAAGGAAAAAACCCAATATGGGAAAAACCTCGGTGAGAAAATCTGCTAAAGTCTACTGCTTCAATCCAGCCTCACAGATAAAACACAGATTTACAAATATTTTGGGCACCAACCCAAGGAGCACCAACCCAAGGAGCACCAACCCCTGCACCGAGCTTCAACTTGGCGATGTATCTTGAAATACTATTTGAATACAATTAAGGTTTCTTGCTACAAATGAATTCTGCAACTCTTGAATCAAATAACTCCTGTTGTATTTCTCTTCCTTTCACACATAGTCTCTCAACACACTGTGTCACCTTAATTACCAGTTAGGTTCAACTACCAGACTATGATTCTACCGGTAGAATCCTCTCACTAGTTTGCTCGCTCACACATACTGCAACTTACTTAGAACACCTTCCAAATTTTTTCTCCTCATACACTCTCACTTCTCTTTCCTCACCAATCTTCACAGTATGAACACTTTTTTGTCTAGATCTCTCATCACTTATTCAGTGATTTCCCGCCAAAAATGCAATTCAAAAAAAACTGAGCGATAAGGGTTTCCTTTTTCTGAAACAATCTTCATGAGATTCAATCCACTTATCTTGGATCAATCACCTATCCTTGAAGACTGCTCCTACACATGGTTTCCATTATCCAATGCACATTTTTCTTGAAGTCGCAATCACAAATTAGATCTTTTGTCATGAAGTTAGACGACACATAAAGTATTCCAAAAGTTTTCTTTATGAGAACGTCCTGAATCAGATTTCCTTTGCATTGATTCGGGTGCCAACTACTCCCTAATCTTCCTCTGTCATTCCTTCTTCCTTGGGCCGATTCAATCCCATGATTTGTGGCTCCTTCATTAATGGTGATTATCTATTTCATCAACCCTATCAATGAGGCTTCATCAATTACAACCCACTTGCCACCTCAGCTCCATATGGCATCACACCTATCAAGACACGACCTACCAACACGCAATTAGTCTAACAAACACATATTGGTAAAACCCTTTGCCAGTAGAGTTGTCTTCTTCTGTTAACTGATATAGCATCCTATACTGGTTGCACATCTTCACCTTCAGTGGTGTGAGACAACTTTTAATATTCTACCTCTTCATCATAAGCAAGCAACCATCCTTCAGACCGATTTGTACTTTACCAGTAAACCTTCATTCTTTATTCTTTCCCTTATGGGGATCTCCATCATGCCAGTTGAAATCAATGACAACTTAGTGCCAAAATGCCAACATACTTGTAAGTAATGAAACCTACTTGGGTGTGAAAATAACAGCGGCACTGAAGTAGAATTTTAGATTTTTCACTAGTCATATGATCAAGTAGGTGTCTCGAATGAATTAGAGATTTATTATGTTTGAGATATAGCAATTGATAGATTTTGGGTTAACAAGTCTCAAATAGTGAAATCACTACCCAATCATAAGTAAAGCGTTGTCAAAGGGTAATGTTGAAAATGAATGACCTTAGGGCCTCAAAGACTTCATGTCTAAATATCTAAGAAAGGAGATGACCCTTGTTTCCCTTAAATGCAAACAGGTGAGAAACCTGGATAGTTGCTTTATTTTATTGATGCTACTATATGAAAATCAATATGATGTGCTTAGAAAGAGACTATATGTGACTTCTAAATAAAATGATATGCTTATAAATATACTATATGTAATGCTGAAAGTAAAACCTAAATTAACCCAGCCCTTAGGTATAATATCGTTTAAGGTGCATGTTGTTCATAGGGTCAGAGAGTGGATCTCCCTCCATGCTAGCCAAATTATATGTTCCATTTCCTATAACACTTGTTATGATGAAAGGACCTAGCCAGTTAGGTTCAAACTTCCCTATCTTTTCTTGTTCCGCTAAATTCCTTTGGTTCTCTTTGAGAACTAGATCTCCCACTTCAAAATTTCTTGGGCAGACTCATTTATTATAACTCCACCTTAGTCTATTTTGATAACCTTGCAAATGATTGAAAGCAGTTTGTCTCTTTTCATCAAGTGTTTCTAGCTCTTGTAATCTTGCCGCCCGATAGTCTTCCTTTGATATGATGTTTTATAAGGAGACTCTTAGAGACAGTAGTTCTATTTCAATAGGGAGTATTTCTTCTGTACCATAGACCAAGGAATATGGTGTTGCTCCTGTAGGGGTGTGTACTCTTGTTCTATAAGCCCAAAGAGCAGGATTTAACTAGAGAAGCTAGTCTCGTCTAGCTATTAAGTCAACTATCATATCGATATTGGGTAGTATGAAATCATCCTTAGGACAAGCTTTATTTTGATCTTGGAAATCAGTACAGATTCTTATGCCTCTTATGGGCTTAGTCACAAGTTGGATATCCATTCTGCATAGTCGATAGGTCAAATGAAACCTACATCCAGTAGCTTTTGGAGTTTTATTTTAACTAGTAATGCAATTTGTGGATGCATTTTTCTCAATTTTTTCTTGTAAGGTTTAATTCCTGGTAGCAAAGGTAAATGATGTAGCACCAACTCAAGATCTAAGCTTGGCATATCTGCATAGGGCCAAGTGAAGTTGATAGGACGTTGTTTGAAAAAATGAATGAACTTATCCTTTTCTTCTTTATTTAATAATTTTTCCAGGTGGATATTATGTACAACTTCTCCTTCTGCTATATTTACCTCTTCAATTTCTTCTATAAGCAATGCTGAATTTTCTCTTTCGATAGGGAGGCTACCTAACTCGCTCTTGCCATTATGGTTATTTTGATCTGTATCTTCTATGATAGAGGTACTTACCTCTCCAAAGTATGTCATCCTATCCAGGTCTACAACAAATCCTTCTTTGCGATCACCTTGTGGAAATCCCTCTCTAAGTTTGAGGAATTTTGCAATGGCTTCATCATTTTCAAACCAATCTAGAGTTGGTTTTCCTTCTTGCCCCCAATCAATCAAGTGTGAGTGTGGAAGGGGTAAGTCATTACTCCCTTCTATAATAGATTTTGATAACATGAGGAATTTATTGTTTGAGTGAATTGGTGTATTTTCATCTTTTATAGGCTTTATTTGATACCTTAGCATGACACTTGTTCGTGGGCTAGAATCATGGAGTGATAAGAACTCATAGTCATGAGAGTTTATTTCACTTTCAATGTATGTTTCGTCTTCTGAGGTAGTATCACTTATCTCCTCTTGTTCCTACCTCTGATTTTGTTGTAGATTGGTTGGTCTTCTTTGCACAGTAGTTACCCTTCTTAAGCATGGTATAAGCTGTTGTGGTCTTTCTTCATTTGATGCATAGGTTGAGATTGAGTCATTTCCCATGGTAGAAGTATTGATAATAACTAGGGATTAGGTTCATCTGCTGGTGGTAAACCTGTGTCTATTGCAACATTTTCTTGTGTCATTATTTTAGGAACTATATTATTGTGTGACTCAGTGCTAGGCTCTTACAGGAGTTGTCTCATGTCTTCCCCATCCGATTCTGCACTAGGCGATGTTGGTACTTGGTTACTTGTTTGAGATGAAGAGGGAAGCACTTGCATGGATGACTATCTGTGAGATATGTAGACTGACGGTGTCCTTGGTCTATTTAGTATATCTAGTGCACATTGTCTTGCTTATGTGATATGCAGTACATGCTTATACCCTAACCCTTGATTCCCTAGATTGTCGTTAGGAACAATAGGTTCTAGTCTTCCTTGTTTATGTAATCCCAAGGTTGTGGTACCATCATATCTATGTTTTTGGAGCATTTTCAACCCATTTCCATACTAATCTATGGGTATTCTGGGTATTGTCATGTGATCTTCTTCTCTATATATCCAATGATTTATATCTTCATTTAGGGATTCTTCATGTAAGTCATGGCATCTAATGAAAGAGCATGAGTTGGTGTATCTGAAAATATATTTTCCTTTGTCTTGTTTCTATATTGCATTTTGAGGTTTCCCAAAAGACTTAGGAGATAGAGATAATTGTTTTCCACTTGAGACTTTTGAAATAGAATACTCTCCACAACCCATATCTTGTATCTATAAAGAAGATGTTGTAGGCATATTATTCTTTGTTTTTGTGATTGTTAATGCATCCATTTGTGTAGTGAGAGGTGTTTCTTGATTAATTGGTACCTAATTATCCACACTTTCTTTCAAGTAATTGCAGTGTTGGAAAGTATTTGGATCACCTTTTTATGGTGATTTCAATGCCATCATATGGGAATTTGACACACTAATGAAATATCGATGGTACTGCTTGCATGGTGTGGATGTATGGGCAGCCCAATAACATGTTATATCCTAGTTCTTTGTCCAAGACTTGAAAAGAGACCTTTGTTGTTATAGGTCCTACTTGTACTGGTAGTGTTACAATACCCTTTGAGGGATGTTCTTCATCATCATATGCCTTGATATTTATCCTCTTGGATGGATCAATGTGAAGTTTAGAATATCCCAATGCCTTAACCAGTTTTAAAGTACAAATATTGAGACCGGCTCCTCCATCTATGAGTACTCTTCTGATTCTTCTTTTATGTATGTAAGCTTCTAGATGTAGTGGGTCATTATGGTGCAATCTATCACTAGGAATGTCCCATTATGTGAACGCAATGCGAGTTCCTTGTGCTAAATTCCCTACCATGGATTGGAAGGCATTTTCATAGATATCTCTATCCACTACTGAATCTTGAAGCGCTTTGTTCAGAATGGCTTTATGAGTGGGTGAAATACGCAGTAGTTCAAATACTGATATCTATGTCGGGGTTTTCTTAAGTTGCTCAACAACATTATAAGTCCCTACTGCTGGTGGTTGGTTTGGTGGTACTCCTTGTAAAGTTACTTTTGATCTACGAGTAACTACTACATAGTCTCTGTCTTTGGGAGTTATTGTGATTGTAGCCACTATATCATCTGTTTTGCAGGAATTGTCGGTACCATATGTTTAGTTGTCAAGGTTTATGTTATATCCCTCCTCATAGTCTTCATGTGTATGCTTGACATCCATGATTTTTTATAAAAGTTCATCTTCAAACCATCCTGAATGAAATGGTTCATAATGCCCCCAGTCCTTGAGACAAAGATTTTTGTCTTCATCATATTTTGGTGCCTCTGACAAAATGCAAATCTGGTTATCATCTGTGTGAGTCTTTGGATATTTCTTATCTTGGTCAAGTGTTTCTTGTGAATTATTGTTTACTACATCTCTTGAACTAATGGCATGAATAGTGGTCATATGAGACTTTTGTGTAGTTAGATGTATTATCTTGAGTTCCTGAGGTAGTAGCCTTCCCTTTGTCATGCTTAACAAATGGATCCTTAAAGATTGTGTGATTTGTTTTTGGTGAGGTTTTATCAGTATTGATAATGATGTCACCTTGGTCTATCATATCTTGGACCAAGTTTTTCAACTTATAGCAACTTTCCATTTTGTGACCTTTAGTCCAATCATAATCACATAAATCATTATCATTCTGCCATGTGGGTTTGAAAGCACTTGGTTCATATACTCTTATTTCCAGTAAAGTGATCATGTTTGTCTATATTAAATTTTTGAGCAATTACTCAATAGGTTCTCCTAGAGGTGTGTAATTCCTTCTTAGAGCATTTACCCTGGGGTACTTTGTGTTCATGTTTTGCATAGCATTTATGTTTCTTGAGGTAGTGTTATTCTCTGTATGTGAATTTGATGATTGACTTGTGCCTAAAGATAAAACCGATTGAGTTCTATTTACTGTTCGGGCATCTACAACACCATCGTTGGTCACATTCTTGTTTTCAACCAAAACTTAGATTTATCATTATTGTTGGTGTTGCCATACTTAATATGACCTTGTTCCACTAGTCCTTTCTCACACTTTAGAGCTTTTTCCATGATTTGTTTAAATGTGGTTAAACATTGCATTTGTATCAGATATTTAATCTTAGGGATCAAGTTTTCCGTGAACATATCCACTTGCTCTATTTCTAGAATAATTGTTCTACACCTCCTATAGAGATCCCTCCATCGTTGTATGAAGGATACAAATGTTTCATTCTCATATTGTTTCTCGACATACAAGTCCATTAAAGTGATTGGAGTTTCAATGTTATGTGAAAAATTTGCAATAAAGTGTTCGGATAATTCTCCCCATGATGTGATGGTTGGTGGTAAATGTGAAAACCACTCTAAGGATGGGCCTCCCAGACTTTTAGGAAACAACCTCATTAGGTAAGTGTCCTTTGTTGCAACCTCTATGCATGCTGTAAAAAACTCTCTAATGTGGTCTCTAGGATCACCTTTCCCTCAGTATGTATTGAATTTCGGTGTTTCAAAATGTTGTGGGAAAGGTGGCAGGTACAATGTGTGATCAAAAGGATAAGGATGTAAGTCTTGCAGTGTTTAGCTCTTTTTATCATTACCGGTTTGCATAGTAGTCACCTGTTGTTGCACATTATGTAATTGTTGTGTCAGAATATCCGTTTGAGTCAAAGGTACATTTTGTGCTTGTGTATGTCCCACAAAAGGATTCGTGGTAGCATAACTAGGAGGTTGTTGGAAGGCACCATAATTTTAATTTTGTGTGTTGTATGTTCCACTAGGTATTCTGAAATAGTTGATATGTGAACCCATGTTAGGCTGAGTTGTACTTATTGTATTTGCAAGACCTAGATTTGTATTTTGATGACTATATGTCGATCCTATAGAATAGGAAACTGGAGGTTGGGTTGCACTTGTTGTATGAGGAATATATGTTTGAATAGGTGCTAAGACACTTGATATTATTAGTATGGTCTGTGTTGGTGCTCTGACATTTATCGTTGAAGATGCACTTGATTGAGAGTTTGCGTTTGCATTTGAACTGACATTTGTTTGTGTAGGTGCATTATGAGGAAAACTGAGGGTCGTTGCTTGCATTTGTGTTATATGTGGTATTTGACTGTTATCTTGACCTAAAGTATTTCCTGGTGGTAAGATTTTTGTGACATCAAAATCTTCAGGTGATTTTGCCCCATTTTGTAATAACAACGAGAAATATTTGTCCCTATCACTATGTATAAGTGCATCTAAGATCATAAGGACATGTGGATCTTGTTGAGCTGATTCAATTTCTTCTCGTGTTAAATGTTGTTGTAGTTCATGTAATGTAGACATTGTCTGAGAACCTGACTATTGACTAGTTGATATGTCCATATTCCAAGTTGGGTTTACTGATAAGTTGTTGTTTGGGTCCATTGTACCTTTTGCCTTTTGTGACCTTGTGACAAGCATTTAAGACTTCTATATGAGGGTGGTTTTAGAGCCTTATGCAAGATGACAACTAATCCTAGACTCTAGACCTAGGTATGAGGTATGCAAGACTAGACTAGACTCTCTATTGGGGATTTTGATGCGAGACTTGTTGAGTATCTCAGGATTTCTGTAGCGCAAGTTTTTCAAAGTCTTCTCTTAGATGTTCTACAATAATTTCTCTATCAATCCTATGGGCAATTTTATACTCGATATTTATCTCATAATCGACTCCTATATACTGGGGTGCATTTCTCCTTGATTCCCAAGCTAAGTTAGCTAGACCTTCAATGATTTCTCGCTGACCGTTGTTTGGCACTAGATTAGGTTGCTTGAAGGGGAGAAAACCATCACATGGGAGACCCATTAAGATGCATGCTATGAATTTGTAAGATGATTATGCAAATGATGATGGACTAAGACAGACATATATGAGGTCTAGACAAGGATTTATATGAGGATGATAATGAGGAATTTGCAAGGACTTAGGATGATAGTAAGGATGTAAATGAGGACTATGCAAGGACTTAGGACAATAGTAAGGACATAAATGAGGACTATGAAAGGACTTAGGATGATAGTAAGGACATAAATGAGGACTATGCAAGGATTATGCAAGGACTTCAGATGATAGTGAGGACATAAATGAGGACTATGAAATGACTTAGGATGATAGAAAGGATGTAAATGAGAACTACACAAGGACTTCCTATGGTCACAAGTGTATAAACCTTTTAGTTTTGATGTTTCAAAAATTGGACTTTGTTTTCAGTAATTTTGTGTATAGGACAAGTTTCATGGTTTTTTTGAGTTTGAGAACAATTATTTGGAGGTAAATATAGCTGAATGAACTGGTTTTTTAAACAATCTCATAGAATTCAGAGATACACGGGATAGGGCCTGAAATAGCCCAAATGACTGACTCAATACTAGTCTGATATAATGATACATAAAAAAGCATAGAATACAATCTTAGGCTGGAAAGTGGACACCATTCAATGAGGCCCCCGCACCAAAATATCGAAACAAGATGAACAGATAGAGAGTCTAGCAGCAATGTCTCCACTCCATGATGCATACTTCTTGGGCATGCCAGTCTCTCTTACCCCGAAGATCTGAAGATCTTATCACTGAGGGATTTCTGTCTCATAATGTAAGGTACATGAGGGGTATCTATGGGGTACGATCCACACTCTCGAAATCACTGAATGTAGGATTTTGGGCCACTAATTTGGTTCTTATTGTAAAATTTTGAGGGATCTCAATCCAACAACGAATTCTCAGAGAAAGCCACTTAAGACTTTAGTTGACCTTATCGGTGTAGGGAAGGCCCCCACATACATCAAATTCACTCAACACTCTAGCCGTCTGACCAATATGTTTATATAGCGGCTCAAAAAACCCGCTCGAGAGTACGCTGGGAGAGATGATATCCCCAACACATCCCAATTTGAAGTACCTCTATGGGGTGATGAAATCCTTTGTCAAAGATACCCCTCTCTACTTGAAATAAAATAAAATTGAGTGTCATTGTCACCTCCTTCCTTTCTCCCAAGACCCCAAAGGCGAGTGGAAAGGTAGTTAATGCAACAGTAGGTCCACCCCAAACATGATAAAATTTATTTCCTTTAAGAAAATCAAATGTGATTTAATCTATATGTAGCCTGATTCACGTCCATTTTAAAGCCCAAATTCAGGTGTTCAATATGCATGTGCATGCCAATTTTAAACACCAAATTGAAATGTGAAGACATGCATGTCAATTTTAACCATTGTTGATTTTAAGCCCAAATTGAAGTGTTATACATGCATGCCAATTTTAACCAATGTTAATTTTAAGCCCAAACTGAAGTGTTATGCATGCATGTCGATTTTAACCAATGTTAATTTTAAGCCCAAACTGAAGTGTGAGAGCATGAGTGCAATTGATCTAATACTAAGGCTATAAACAGAGGATTAGTAGTCAATTCAAATCAACAGAAAATAGAGAATCCAAATCTAAGAGAAATGAATGCATGATGATACCTGCATGATTGCATGACCCTGCATAGGCAATTGCGTAATTCTATTAGATCGGTTGCGTGATCCTAACAGAGCGAATGTGTGATCCTAACAGATTGATTATGTGATGATAACAAGGCGATTGCATGATACATAGGCAAATAACATTAAAAAATAAAGATTGAAGCTAATTTTGATCAGAAACCTACAAAACAAATTGTGAGGCTCTAGCTAGGTCTCTCATCATCCATTCAATGTTAACCAAATCATATTTCACCTGATATGAGAAAACTAAGATGTTGTATCTGTCAATGACTGGTTGGTCTTCCAAATCTTGTATCTTCTTTTCTAATTTGAGAATTCTCTGATAGCATCCAGTCTGTCTTCTTTGCTCCTTTGTCCTTCTGGCATTTGAAATTATGAATTGTATCTTACGTGCCATAAACTGTTATAACAAAAACATGCAATAAAAATAATTTGTTTCTAGATTTACTCAATCTCATGCAGAATTAAACAGATCAGAGAATAGAAAAGGAATAAAAATAGAATTATCAAAACAAAAATATTCAAAATGAATGCATCACAGTAACAGAGCGATTGCATAATCCGGTGTTAGCGATTACGTAATCCTATAAGGGCGATTGCGTGATGGGTTCTGCACGAATGCGTAACCCCATCTGATCGATTGTGTGGCCTTGTCTATGTGATTGTGTAATGATGCAATCGCAAATGCATGATGAAGAGATATTTTTTGAAATCCGTGCAAACCTACAAAAAAGAAAAAAAACAGAGAAGGTTAATTAGTTGTTGTTCATGTCAAGTTCACCAAAATGTCGCATGCACGAATTCATCATTATTAAAATATCAATTAGAAACAAAGGAAAATCACAAATCCCTATCTAATCAAAGAATTCAAACAAACAGACAATGAAATAACACAATAACAAGAAATAGGAATTATGAAGTTAATCAATCAAAACTCCATATTCCATGACTACATATAACTTTCATTGCTCTTCTCCTCTTTGTGATATGGTGGCTCTAAGATATCGCATTGGCAACTTGCAAATGACACAAAGATTCAAAGTTCGTGATTGTTGAAAATGGAGATTGAATGCTCAATTTATAGATTTTTGGAGAAGATTGATTGAAAGGTGGAACAGATTGATCAAGAGGTGGAACTTAGGTGAGCTCACATGAAAATTGATAGTTGAACTACTGATTTAGAGGTGAAACAAAATATATTGAATAGATTAATTGAGTCAACTGATTGAGAAAAAGATAACTGAGGGAAGAAAAAGAATAATTGGAGGAAAATTAATCGATGACAAAGAAAGCTTTATTTAGAAAAAGCTAACTAGAAGATGGAAATGAGAATTGAAGAGATAAAGATTTAATTAATAAATTAATTGAATTAATTAATTTAGCATGTGCTTGCACTTTAACCTAGATTTTCAATTTAATCTTTGCATGAGATTTAATTTAAATAATTGAATTAAATTCAATTTAGTATTTGAATATATTTAGAACTTGACTTTGATTTTCAATTTGATTTTTGAAATCATGCACATGTTATTTGAAATTGGAAGAAATATAAAATTAAATGAAATTAGAAGAAATAGAATTTAGAAGAATTTGAAATTAAATGAAATTAAAATTTGGAAATTTGGAATTTGAATTAGAGGAAATAATTAGTTAATTAAATAATTTAAAGAAAGTATTTAATTATTTAAAAATTGAAGGAATTAAATCACAATTAATTAACTAATTAATATTTAATTAATATTTAGAAAAGGGTTAAATGATTAGATGATTAGTGATAGAAATTGAAAATAGAATTTATTTAAATAATAAAGATTATTTAAACTGGGGAATTAATCAGAATTAATTAATAAATATTTAATTAACATTAGAAAATGGTTAAAATGATTATAGAATTGAAAATAAAATAATTACTAAGATGATGAGGAAATATGAAATTAGAAGAATAAGATTAATTAACTTAATTAAATAATTAAAGAATAATTCAATCAATTAGAAATTAGTGCATGATCAATGAGACATTTTTAGGTGTCTACAGAAGGCATCATTGATCCTTTTAAAGTGTGCCTTTGTATTGTCTAGAGGGAGTTGTGAGTAATACTCCCACACCCTTTTCTACCCTTCCTCATCTCCTAGTTGGCCCTCTATCTATAGTCCCGGGAATTTACCTACTCGAGCAGCCACCCAGATAACATAGGAAGTGAAAAACAATTTGTGCATTTGATGTACTTCCTTCATCTTCTTATGGATGTTATTGGAGAGGATTTGAGCCTAATCAAAGTATTGATTCCCTATAAGGATAGTTGTCATGAAATAGAACATCCAGGGATGGAAGTGCCGACAATCTGGTTTGTTGAAGGCCTTTCTCAACATGATGATCAAATCTCTCTATGGCTCCTTAAAGTCTGCCCACAAAACATTTGTGGCTTTTAGCCCTATCTTCCTCTCCTCTTCCAACTAGTTCTCATTCATATGCTTCTTGTTTGAAGCAATTTTTTCATTCCATACTCTGATGAATTCTTCTTTGGTAGTTAGGAATAGCTCATCTTTCACAGGGATGCCAAACACAAATCCCATAATATATGCCAAAAAATCAATTATTGTTCTGCTTTGACAATCTATGCACTTTCTTGTATCTGCATTATAGAGTTGTGTAACAGTCATGATAAATTTAGGAGCTTGGACTAACTATGGGAAAATAGTTGCCTCCACTAGGCCTGATCTCTTAATTCTCCTTAGTGGGACCTCTAGCCTTGGTTGGTCTAATTGTGCCTTGATATCCTTCAACTCAATATGCCCCACCTTTGTGTTTGTCACCCATTTAATTTGTTCATCCAACTTTGAAACATAAACTTGTCCTTGATATTGATATTTCATGGTTATGGGGAGTTTGTCTAACTCCTTGCCTCTCTTGCTAGAAGTTGGATCCATCTAAATTCTCTGATCTGCATGAAAGAATCATGAATTAATCTGTTACATACTTAAAAATATCAACAACATCATCCACCTCAGGACTCTGGGGTTTTGGAATTTTGAAGTGGATAACTTCCTTATAAGACAATTGACCTCAGAACTCCTGGGTTGCAGGGTAGATAAAACGAATGGAGTCTAGAACTCCAGGGTTCTAGGGTAAAATAGGAAAGTTTAACCTTGAGATTCTAGGTTCCTGGGGTAGTTCAATAAGATGCCAAGAAGATGCTTTAGAGCTCCGGGGATCCCAGGTTCTAGGGTTAAAGCAGTGGCCCAATAAGAAAGGACCTCGGGACTCCAAGGTTCTAGGGTTCTGAGGTCTGAGGTAGTTCACTATTTAAATTTCAAAATGATCCGGAACTCTAGCGTTCCACAGTTAAGGCATGACCAAAAGAAACAACCTTGAGCCTCTGGGGTTCTGAGTGAAGAAAACTACCCAGCCCAAAACTCTAGTGGTTAGGGGTTCTGAGGTGAGGAAAAATAGGGCACGTGGGAAAAACACGCAAAATGAGGAAAACCTAAAAGGAAAATCTAAGCTAAAAGAAACAAAAGATCTAAACATGGAAACACAAGGTGGCAGAAAAATCTACCAACCTAGTGAGAAAAATATGGGGGTACGAAGTTAGAAGGTCGCAACTAGAAGCTCTGAAAAGATTGAGTGCACCAATAAATTTAGAAAATTTCATTCCTCTTATTTATAACCCACCCCCCCCTCCCTGAACTTTGTCTATACGATCGCCTTAAACAAGACCTCGGGAGTCTGTGGTTCCGAAATTCTGAGGTGACAAACAAAAATACAACAAAATTCACCTCGGGACTCCAGGGTTATGGGGTTCCGGGGTGAATTGCAAAATAAGCAAAACAAACAAAAGACCTCGGGACTCTGGGGTTTTGGGGTAAAAAGGGACAAAACAACCTCGGGACTCCGAGGTTGTTAAGACAAAACAAAAAAAACATGAAGAAATCGAGACTTCGGGACTCTAAAGTTTTGAGGCTTCAATGAAAAGGACAAGGCATGACTTCAAGACTCCGAGGATCTGGAGTTTCAAGGTTGTGCACAAGCAAAAAAATACCTACTTCGGGACTCCAGGGTTCTGGGGTTTTTGGGTAGGACTAACAAAAACAAACAAAGGACTCCTCAAGACTCCAGGGTTTCAAAGTTTCCAGGTAAAAACAAAAAAAAAACAAAGCTACAGAAAGCAAAAAGAGGGACCCATATTTTCAAAACAAGGAAACTAATGGGGTTAGGTATGCAGGGCATAACAAATGGCGACTATCTGGGAAAAATGACTATAGACATTTTAGAACTTCAAAATCTCTGGTTAACTTGATGCATAAGGCTACTATCATTCAAAAGGATGTATAAGAGAAAAAAGATGAGCTAATCAATGAACAAACAACCAAGTCCAGAACTGAACAAGATTAACTCTTAAGTGTGTATGCATGATTTATTACTCCATTGTTTTCAATAATGAAGATAAACAGGGGAAACTAGGCCCAAGCTATTTAGGTGAAATCAACCAATGTGTTTCATGCAAGGTAATCTTGGGCATAGCTCTACTTCCAGCCAAGCATTCATAGCCCCGAGAGAGATACCTCTAGTTCCCATCAAGCAGTGCTCCACTTCCAGCCAAGCATCCATAGCCCTGGAGGTGGACAACATGAAACATCTCAACTTCTGATTTTAACTTGGAAACAAGTTCATCTGATATCTTACAAAAAAATTTGATGTATCTTAGTGTGATGGTAGTGTTGAGTAATCAAGATAGCCTTTTCCAATTGAGGGTCAAAAACTCAAATCATATTTAAACCATTATATACCACCTTGAACGAGTGTAGACAAAGGTTTCAAAATTAACTAGATAATAATGAAGTTGTAAAGAGAAAAGAGTTGAAGTCTCTCAAAATTTGGCAACCAGTCATGCAAAGAACACCTAACTTTTATAATTTTTGAGAATTAATATTTCCCAACACAACAAAACCAAAGCGAACAAAATGAAACAAACAAACAAAAACAAAAAGGGAAACAGGCATGCAGTAGAGTAAAAACACAACAAACATACAAACCCAAACAAGAAACAAAGCAAACAAAATAGAAACAAATAATCTACTATAGTACAATAGGTCAAGTGTCACTGGGGAATAATCAAAATAGTTCTTAAGGAATTGACCATTGATGGGCAATGGTACAAGTTCTCCAGTCAAAGAGCTTAACCTAAAGGTGTCCTCTCCTAAAATTTTGGCCATCTGGTAAGGACCTAACCACAAACTTTCAAACTTATGGTGATCACCATTCTTCTCCTTGGCCTTATCCCATAATAGAACTAGGTTAGAGATCTGAAAGGATTTCACCTTGGCTCTTTTGTCAAACCATCGCTTAACAACAACTTGATCCTTAGCGAAGTGTTGTAAGATATTAATCTTTTTCTCATCAAGTTTCAATAGATTTAGGAGAGGAACCTCTACCTGATCCTCAATTTCAAGATCTTTCATTAACTGGAGGACGTGTATTTATAAATTAATCAGGAAAATAGGAGTTTGGCCATAAACACGATAATATAGAGAAGTTCCCAGGGTGACTTTAACTCTTGTTTGATTAGCCCATAGGGCGTACCTCAACTGATTGTGCCAATCTCTGGGATTTTTCTCGAGTAGCCTTTTAATGATATCTAGGATGTTCTTATTCATGGATTCAGCTACCCCATTACCTTGTGGATAGTAATTGGATGAAAATTTCAATACCACCTTATACTCATATGACCATTGCATTAACTTTGCAGAAGTAAAAGCAGGGCCGCTGTCATATACCAAAGCGAATGGCATACCAAACTTGGTGATGATGTATTCTTCAATGAATTTTAGGACAACCTTTGCAATAGCATTTCGACATGCTATGGCCTTCATCCATTGGGTGTAGTAATCCAATGCTGTAAGAATGAACTTATGTCCTACATATGAATTAGGATTAATGACACATATGAAATCCAATGGCCATTGGGAAAATGGTCTTACCTCAAACATTGTTTGGAGAGGCACAATAGGATTCCTCTCTCTGGAAGCTGTGGTTTGGCATGTATGACAATGGCGAGCATGTTCATAGGTATCTTTGAAAATACTAGGCCAGTAATACCCATCAAAATTTGATGTGCAATGGTATCTGTGGACCCATAACTTGTACCATACTTCCCATGGAATTCCTCGTTCATTTTATGGGATTCCTGGTGATCAAGACATCGAAGGTAAATACCTTTGTAGTTTTTCCTATAAAGTGTTGAATCCTTGATCATATATTTTGCACTTTTTATCCTTAAAGTTCATCTTTGTGTGGCTATCAACCCCTCAGGACACTTGTTATTTAACAAGATAAAAACCAAATCTATGTACCATGGGTCCTGAGTGAATGAAAGCAACGTATACTCCTAGCATTGGATTTGAGGGATATCAGCCGCCATAGCTTGAGAATACCCTGTCCTCTAACTAACTTCATTGGATGCATCTCCAGATCAAACTCTTGTAAAATAGCCATCCATTTCCCTCAATGTTCTCCTAGCTCCGACTACATAAGTAGTGACTTAACCACTTGATCAGGTACAATCGCATAGATTTTAATCCTTAGGATATAATGTCTGAATTTGTTGACTACTCTTACCAAAGCAAAAGCTTGTTTCTCAAGAGAAGAATATCTCACCTTAGCACTCTTGAAAGGGGAACTCATGAATGTGATGGGTTTCTCATCCCTTTCTTGCCTTTGTGTCAAAATAGCTACTCCTAAATGTAATGAAGCAAAAGAATATATATAAAATGACAGAGTATAGTCAGGACTAGTTAATATAGGAGCTTCAATGATGGACTTCTTGATTTGGGTGAAAGCCTCTTTTGCTTTAGTAGTCCATTCAATCTTAGCATCCTTCTTCATCATTTCATTTAATGGCTTGACTATCTCTACAAACCCGATGATAAATTTTTTGACAAAATTGATCTTCCCAAAGAAAGATCTCATCTCCTTTTTACTGCCAAGCATTTGTAGTTTTAACAACGCTTCAACTCGATCTGGGTCTATAGATATCCCTCTTTCAGAGATTACATGAATGAGGAGATTTCCTTTAGCCACCTCAAATACATAGTTCTTGGGATTAAGGGAAATCCCATATCTTCAGAATCTCTCCAGAACTTTACGGTGGTGGTCTAGGTGATCTTCTTTGACTTTAGAAAATATAGTCAAGTCATCCATATATATAATAATACATTTTCCAATCAAATCTTTGAAAGTCATATCCATTGCTCTTTGGAATGTCACTCCTACATTAGTTAACCCAAATGACATCCTCTAGTATGCATATGTCCCCCACTTCATAGTAAACGTTGTTTTCATGCAGTCTTCATGGTTCACCAAAACTCGGTTATATCCAGAATAACCATCTAATAATGACATCATTTGTGAACCATTAACAATCTGTAGTACCTCATCTAAGGAAGGGAACGGGTAATTATCCTTTTCCAATGCCTTATTGAGGTTGCAAAAATCAACACAAAGATAGATTTCTCCATTCTTTTTCCTTACTAGCACCAAGTTGGCAGCCCAAGTGGAGTGACATACCAGGAAAATAATCCTAGCCGCAAGAAGCTTTTGGACTTCCTTGAAAATCAAGGGTTCTATCAATGTATTAACTGATTGTTTCTTCTGTCTAAATGACTTTATATTGGGTTTCAAAGGTATAACATGAGTGATGATTGATGTACCAAATTTTTTTCAGATCTTTGTATCTCTATGCTATAACATCAATGTACTCTTTTAAGATTTGCAAAATTTTCTCTCTTTCATTAGGAGTACAAATCTTCCCAATGTACACTATCTTCTCTTGGCCTTCTAGACAAGTAATATGTGGTTCATATTTCCCAACATTTGAATTTGTTGTCAATCTCTCTTTTACTCTGGGATCAGAATCAAAAAATCTATCTAGAGTGACCATACCTTTAGGAATGGCATTTGTAGGAAAATCCATAATTTATTCATCACCCCCTTCATCAAGATCATTTGATTTATCCTTCTCATCAATGATTTATTCTTCAAAGGACCCTGAATTGGCAAGAAATGCTAGAATGTGGGTATCATCATCAAGGACTTGAAAGTGTTTAATGTTATCGGGCACAATAGGTGTGGAGACCAACTCGACGGAAAACTTCTTCAAAGGAGATTGGCTCACTGGTTCTAGTGTACTTGTTGCTACAACCAATACATCTGATATCCCATTTACTTTCCTGAGCACCAGTTGAATATTGAAATCATCAAAATCCTCAACCAACCCCCATACTCTATTCCTATATGTTACTAACCTTTTTCCGTGACATGCATATTGGCTTCTTACTTGCTTAACCATCAATTCAGAATCTCCTTGCACTCTTAAGCATTTGGCTCCCTTCTTATGAGCGAAGAGTAGTCCTCTAATTAGGGCCTCATACTCCATCATATTATTAGTGCAAGGGAATTGGAGTCGGTAGGAGGCTAGAAAGGTTTTCCTTGTGGGAATTGTTAACTTAACACCTACTCCATTGCCTTGCTTGGATCTAAACCAACCAAACTTTAGAAACCATAGTTCATCTTTTAGTTTCTTTACACTCTTTGTCTTGGGATCAGTAATCAGATTAGTTTCTGAAGGTGGTTATTGTCCCTCGGGTTCAAAGTCTTGCAACACCTGAGGTTGTTCAATTATAGGTTGCAAGAGTACTTCAATGGTATTAGGAGTGGTTTGTTCTACTTGAGGTTGCACTTGAGATTGAGTATCTTCATTCTCCTTCTTAGGTGGAATATCCTCATTCTCTTTTCTATCAATCTCAACCATGAAGATCTCCTTGTTGTATTGTCTTGGTTAGGAAGTTTCTATTATAACATCCATTTTTGGGGGTATTACTTCCTCGTGACTGGGAATTTGAATTTCTTCCACGTTGATGACATGATCAGTGTCCTCACATGGGACTGGGCTCACCAACTTCATAACCTCATTCTGACATGGGATACAGGATATCTCCAAGTTCTCCTCATGATGTATTTGACACTATTTTGGAAGTAGAAAATCTTTTACTTTCATAGTATCCCCCAGCAAATACATCCCTTGTTTTACTGTTGTAATGAAACCTTTGACACGGCCTCTATATGTGGTCATATCTTCTTGACGTAACTGGGGAATAGTAGCTGCAGAAAAAGTGATGATTTCATTTATTCTATAGACTCGAGGACTTGCTTCAACATATTCTACCTCGTTGGGAGCTCCATAATCTGTGACCAACTTCTTCAACTTGGGCTCACTATCAATTCGGATTTGATTACTCACTCCCTTTCATCGAGCCCATGAGTATGCAAATCGGGTTGAGAAGTAGCCTCCCAAAGTCTTTGGCCAATCCCTATTGAGAAGCATCCTATATACCTCTAGAATATCCACCACTTGAATGTTGATGTAATGGGATATATGGGGATCAACACCCAACTGGATGTAAACATCTTTTAATTCTCCAATTACATTGACCTCAGTCTTGTCCAATTGTACCACCTTATTGTTTGCATGCACTGGGTTGAGACTGAGCCTCTGACATATAGAATATGGCATTACATTTTTGAAAGCACCTGAATCCACCAAATAGTTGTGTAGATTCTTTCCACATATCTTCAAGCTAAGTAAAAATGGTGGGTTCTCTATTGCATCCTTACTGACATTGCCATTGAATTCATTTAGGTCAGCCATCTTAACCTCATTTCTCTGAGACTCTAGTAGTTCCATCTTTTTAAGGAGAGCCTTCTTTTGTTCAAGGAAATATCTTAGTACCTCCATTAGGGACATAGTGGTGGCAATCCTCTCCATCTCCTTGGTAGCATCAAAATATCCTTTCAAGACATATTCTTTCCCTTGATTTTTCCTCGGACATACTCCTTGAAAAGCCTGAGGAGGGGAGGATTGTTTCTTGTGTTCGCATCGGGAGGTACAAATCCATCCTTTAGGGGAGGTCATTTCGTTAATGGAGCCTTTCCTTGACTCCTAAGATTATAATTATTTTTGTTCTGAAAGGCTTGAGCATCATAGACATATGATTCACCCTTAGCTTAAGCTTGAAACTCCTTGCATAGGAACGTATCAACCAACATTGCGGTATTAACTTTCTCAGGTTCTTCATTAGAACAATCCTTTGGTGGAGAATTAGCTTGAGCAATCCTAATGATATTTTTGAACTAGGCACAATTAACCTCGGAATGCATTGTTGTATCATGCAACCTACACCAATTAGTCAATAAATTCATATCAGCAAGGTTAACACTTTGTGTATTATTTCAGTTATCTCATGCATCAGGATGATCATGGTTCACCCCACCGTTGTTTCGACCTGTGTTCCATTTCCTATTGTATGGCTTGTTGTTATACCTTTGGTTTTGGTTTTGGTTTTGATTGTTGTATTTTCGTTGATTATTGTATGATTGGGGTCGGTTGTACCCTCTCAGAGGATTCATCTTCAACTGGCTCAAATATGAAGTAACTTGTAAAATCATTTTCTTTAATGCTTCTACTTCAGCAGATATATGTGATCCTTGACTCTCAGGAATCATAGTTGGAGATTGGTTTGCTGCATGAGAATTACCAAATTGTTGATTTTTCCCTTGTACTTGACCAGGATATTGTTTTTGAGTGGGAGCGACATTGGTATTAGTCTGCCAAGTTAAATCTTGGGCAGCAAACTGTTGATTAGCCTAAGGCCGAGAGGCATAGATTAGCACCGAGTTCATTGTTGGGGATCCTATAGGTAACAGTGATGGTACCCCGAGTAGTTGGTTATAGTTCCCTTGATTCACTCCTATGGGTAGATTGTATCTAATTCCCCCTGGTGTTTGGTTCAACTCATGATTCATGTTGATCGCCAATGCATAGACATTTGCCAGGGTGTCCCTTTGATCTTCGAGAATACTCTTTTTGATAAACATAGCGATCCATGGGTAAATAGCTCTTAGATATGAGTAAATTGCTATGTTGGCTAGTATTAAAAGTTGTTAAAGGTTCATTTGCTGACTTCTTAAGAGAGGAAAATTGATGGTATAATATTTCAGGGTCAACATACACTCGGAATTGATCAATGAAAGATTTCACCAAAACATCCCAGTCAGTGATAGAATTTGTTGGTAGAGTCAAATACTAATTATATTAATTCTCCCCAAGTGAATATGGGAAGAGTCTACATACTACATCTTGGTGTTCAATGTTGTTACGAATGACTACATCTTTGAATGCTTCAATATGCTCATCAGCCATCCTAGCCCCTAAATAGTAAAATTTACTGCAAAATTTATCTGGTTTTCTAGGTAAGTCATGTATACCCCCTGGTATAGTTCCTAGTGGTGTTTGGTCTTGGTTAAAGTAGGCTGTTGGAGGTGGTGACATTGTTTCCATTCCAATATCTTTCATAACGGCAGATAATTCTTAGTATGAGCGAGGTAGAATATTTGATGGTGGTAACAAAAACTCACCTATCAATCTACAACAAAAAAATATAATTTGTTAATATAAAGAATATTAATGGTACAACATGATTCATAGTTTATTATGACATATATGATAGACCTTAACATACGTGACATTGTTATGTTGGATAAACCATTCATAACCTTCAAGTTCACCAACAACAACACAAGAGAGAGAAGAGTTGTCTGCGAGCCTTCGTAAAGGGCCTCAGATGCCTTCTCAAGTAGAGGGACATCATGAACAACATCAAGGTCATCTTCATCATCATGATCAGCTGCGCGAGTACTAAATGTGTCATGGATCAATGTATTTGTACCATCATCTTCAATTGTGTTTTCTGGCTCATGATCATCATCTTCCATGGGATCATTATCTTCAGCTTCGATATTCACACCTCCATGTTCATCCACTTCAAAAACCATATTCTTTGGGTTGTGTTGATCCATACCATGTTCTTTGGGGTGCTCGACCTATATAAAATTGATAAACATAAATAAACCATGATCATGATCTCATCATCACATGATTTATTATGTATATAAACTGTTAAAATGATATAATGAAAAACTTACCAATGGATGATAATCATGTCCACCTTAAATGTGACCATGCAACCTACAATGTTTCTTCGATGTTTTGATTAGAATTCTTCTAGTCTTTAACCCCTTACAAATTTTGCACAGACAATAACATTTTCCATCACCTTTAATTTTCAAGTTAGACCACAATCTAGCAATTGTCTCCTTATTTTGTTGTTCGTTGATATTGTCTGACATGGTCTTTCTTCATAGGCAAGAAAATCAGGCTATAGAACTAGTTATATAGAAGTTGAAATGTTAGTTATGAAATCACGTTTTAGTATAATATACCAAATTAAATTACTTGAAAATAGAAATTATCATCATTGAACCAAAACCATTTAACTCTTCTTTTTCATCTCAAAACATATCTAATGGCTTTGTGGTATGCAATCCTTGTATAATATATTAAGTTGACTAATGTCTAATTAGGGTAATCCATGATTGTCTAATGTAAATTTAGTATCCTAAACATTGGAGAGACCTTATGTGACTTGCCTAATCAATGTGGTTGCTATCCTAATATGAAATACTGAGTTCTACCCTTGCCTCTGTATCAAACTTCTCACATCATGTTTCTTCAATAAAACACACTAATATGAATTGAGCCAACACCATGAGGATAGGGTCAAGTATCATGACAACTAATCATAATATGTGAAGATGGGGTTCACACATAAGTGTTGGCTCTCAACAATGCCACACTTCCAAAATTGTCAGTCTCAAGACTCGTCCTATTGGGTGAGCACTCATTGATGGCCACAAGGCCAAATCAATGTATGTAGGCTTTGAACTCCTAACTCTAGGCTAGGAGGACCTTATAGAAGGTCTATGAACACTCACTTGATATTACAATAGAAAGAGCCTTCCTCTTGAACTTTGTTTGCAATGCACACATCAATATTGGTAATAATTGTTATGATGGATGGTCTATTAGGATGGTAAATAAAATGCTTATTCTTTTTCCACCCTTTGAAACTACAACAAGGTATTTGACTTGGTAGGGTCCCCACACATCACTTCAACAAAAAACATTAGGCAATTCAACCTTTTTCCTTCTCAATGCATTTTTTTTTGTCTTTCACTGGTTTTCTCAGTCCAATACATAGGGATATTAGACCTTTCATGGCATCATCACACGTGCCTTCCAATATGTAGTCCTTTCATATTTTAGGTGCCTACACACTATGTTGTTGTTAAGTATTGATGTAGTCTTAAGACATCTCATGACTCCATTACATGTCCACACTTGGGTTTACAAACACAACTCTGTCAAAACAAAAACAATATCGGTAGTAAAACTATGACTGTGACAATCAATACCCTTAGGACAGTCATAGAAATTTAATCTATTTCATTTGGTTTTGATCGACAAACCCTTCTGAAGGTTGCATAGGGTCCCCTCACCCCTCTCTCTATCATCAACCACTTCAAAATACAAATCGCTTGGTCTTCCCACCAAATTCTTCCTTGATATGATACATAGCATGAAAAAAGGTCTATCATCAAGCATGATATGATACATAGCATGAAAAAATGCACATAAAACCCCAATTTCATTAAGAAAAACTCTTGGATGGCATGCCAAAGGTCTATTTATTCCCATTCAAGTGTGTTACAACCTCAAACCACCATAAACTAACTTTCCAACCATGTTTTTAAGAAGTTTCTACAAGAAATGCAAAAGTTGTCATGGCAATATGACAACTTTTTTCTCAATGGACCTCAAACTTTCACAATTAGGTCGTTATTTGTTGTTAGAATGTGATATATGACTAAGTATTAGCCGATCTTACTAACTTGGGTATCATGCTTTTATGTGTCTCTGACATGACTCCTAGTAACTATATAAGGATCTTACTAGTCCTAGATCTATGCCTTGTCTTTTTGATATGGTTCCTAGTGAGAATATATGAATCTTACTAGTTCTAAATGTCATAACTTTGTGTTTTGCATGCTCCATGTGTGTTACCAATGTTACTCATATTACTCACTTTGTACTTCCCTTTTATCTCAATATTGTAGATTGACAATATCATAAGCCTTGGGAGCTACCACCTTTCCAAACGTGTAGTCATCTTGACTCTTCAATATCTTGGTGAAAGAATATTTGGTTTCTCCATATTTTCCAAAGAGTAAATGAGCATAATTTCATACTCTTTCTAAGAGGGGGCTAAATATTGCATCATAAGTTGTATCTCTTTTAAAATATACACTAAGTTTGGACTCAATTTAAGTGGTTGTGCCTTATTTACGCCTAATTGTACTTAGGTTTGATAATGTTTCCATAAATTTGGTTCATTCCCTTATTCATGATGTTCCTCATGGCTCATTTTTATAGGAATAGGGTCTTGGGAACCCTTATTCATGGAAATTGGACCTAAAATTTGAAAGATGAATGTTGGATTCACAAATAGTAGGAATTTCCTCTCCAAATTTGGACTTTTGCAAAAGTTCAATTTTAAAAGGTTCAAGGACCATCCATATAAGGTCCATCTTGAAAATTAAATGATAATACCATCCATACATATTAAATGATATAGTCAAGTAATAAAAAAGGAAAACCATTTCTAGAAGTTGTCAAATGATTTTAAAGATGCACAACAGTCCACTAAATGTAATTCACTAAAAAAGAAAACAAAGTATGCTACAAGATAGTGGGTAAGATGCAAGGAATGAAGTTAAATAGACAAAGAAAAACCATGAATATTAAAAAGTCAAAAGGAGTAGCTATGACCTCTTAGGTGTTTTTTCACTTGCATAAATTAGACTTCTTAAGGATAGAAACACATGTAGACAGTAGTATGAAGTTTTTTTGACGATTTTTGAAGTAGTTGAAGGAATGGCTTATTTTAGTTATATCTAACCCAAGACAATTTCAACTCAAAGTAAGGAATAAAACCATTTGTCCTATAAGTTTGGGAAGCTAATTGAGCAGCTGGATAAGGTAGAGCATGACTATAGGGTAGTCTTGAGACTCTTTTAACTCGATTAGAACATGTACCAAGTATCTAGGAGCTTACAAAGCCAATTCAACCATATTTCAAGTGAAAATGCAACAAAAGGAGTAAAAGCTTTGAATACACCTCAAAAACCACTCTGGTGGCCAAGTAGGTGGAAATAGTCTTTTCCAACATTTTTTTTTTCATAGATGCAACCCTATATTCTCTTTATTATTTGAGATGAGAAATAAATTGTTGGCGGTTCTGTTATTACCCAGTCTAGTATCGATATGATCTTGATACTGTCATAAAAGGAGTGACTATCCTAAGTGCTTGATACTGTCACAAAAACTAAGTGTTGTAGCAGTGAATCTTCCTTTGACCTTTGGGTGGTTGGGAGGGTAAAGACCCATGGTGGTATATGTTTAGTGGTTCTTGTAAGAGTATCTGAAAGTACATTGGTTTTTGGATATCTAGTACATTTTGTGAGTTGAGTACCAGGGGGGATTAGAAGACCCAGTTGAAGGAGGATTTGTGTGAATAAGGGTTGAGGGTGTTGGTGGTGATTGAATTTTGGAGAGTTGGATTGTGACTTAGACATGTTTATTTGTCCTATTTGAGTGTGATTCAATGGTTGGGTGAGGGTTGGTGAGTATGGGTGTGTTTTGGGGTATTGAATCCTTTTGAGTAACTTGTGGCCTTGTGAGGGGTCTTGTGAGTAAGTGAAGGGTTGAAACCTAATTGAATAGGTGAGTTGGGAGAAATATCTCCCTTGTTGGTTGATTTTATTGGATTCTCTGCATTAGCATGCCTTTTCGCTATCAATCCATTCAAACTTCCACCCAAAGATTCAATCTTGTCAAAGTTCAAAATAAATTTCCTTGTTGTCCTTACTATCTTGCATCAAATTTCATATCACTAGGTAGTCTTTTGCTTAGAAATATCATCTTTCATGGTAGGATACCATCTCATTCCCTTGAGTTAAGTTAGCTTACCTTTAGAATTTATCATTTCCTAATCAAGTTGTTCAAGGGGAAAATGTCACTAGTCAAGTTGAAATGTCGATTTCTCAATCTGCCTAAGCTAAAAGGTTAAAATAAATTGCAAAAGATAGAACAAGGCTACAAGAAAATGAATCATCGGTATTACCTAAATCCACATTATCAACAAAATCTAGAAATAACCCTGTATGTAAATAATTTATCATGCCAAAATTGCCAATTCTAACATGAAAATGAGACCAAGGAAAGCTCTAGAACAACTACTACTATTCATTCACATGTTCCTTATTAACCTCAATCACCACGAAAGATGCACAAATTGATTATAACAAAGAAGATGTTTCATTAATGTAAATATTAATTCAGGACTAAGGAAAATGAAAGAAATAAAAGAATACCAAGCAATCAAAAAAGACTACCAATACTGTTGCAACTTATGAACTTCATTTCCATTAATTCTTCAAAATATACTAGCAAAGCACAAGTATTCAATCTACAACCTATTGCTAAATGCCTTTTGAAAGAAAACACACTAATGAGTGTTACTAAACTTGGACCTTAAATAATCAATTATTATACCCTCAAAATGAATTTTGAAATTACATTTATAGAGAAACTTTTTCCTCAAAATTAGAGATTAAATTCCACCCAAAACCTTATGAAACTAAGAGGTACAATCAACACACAAGATACTAGCCTATAACTGAATTAAGAACTATAAGTTGACTCATGAAAATGAAATATAAGTCAGAAGGAACTTAGAATATGGAGTCAAAGAAGCATGGAGAACAAGAAAAAGAGGATCTATCTAGGCCCCCACCCCCAAGATGACTCCTCCAAAATTTTAAACTTAGGTGCACAAGAAACAAGATGAAGAACAAAGGCCAAAGTAGGTTGTAACTACCATGAACTTGTCCATCCAAAGTGATCAGAATCTAGATGTTCCTAAGTGGCTATAATTCAACTTTGAAAGGATAAAGAAGAGAGTATTGAAGAAAGTAAGTTTGCAAAAGATGATCGTTGAGGTTGAGGCCACAAGGAAGCCAAAGAAGGAAATGACTTTTTATGCCACTTGAAACTATGCAAAAGGAGAGATAGTTGCCAATACCCTAAAATAGAGAAGATTTAGTAAAAATAGCCAATACCCTAAACTAGGGTAACCCGAGATAGTAAGAAAATGGTTCGAGGGTCATATAGACTAGATTTATATTGTATGTTAATTACAAAGTGATAAGTTGTGTGGTTGGAGATTTTCAGTCCACCCCTTCTAGGTTAGGATTGTGCTGAACCGAACACAATTGTATCTCCCTAGGGCTTTCGGGTCGGGTGTGTTAGGCTGGCTGGCAAGAGAAAGAAAGGCTTGCCTGAACAACACTGAATGAAGGTTGCAAATCACTTGAATAATATTTATTCGCATTTTTTTCTTGTGCATTGGTTTGATCTCCATCGATTCAATAGCCAGAGGCAGACACCACCCTATATATTAGCTCATACAATAATGATCAATCAACACGTATATGAGAGGAAGGGATTGCTCTGACAAAACTGAATGCTCACTCCTCAATCATAGTTATATGGTTTTATGAGGAGTGGATTCCTACAAGGTATTACGCATTCAGGGAACCACACCTTTGACTAGGAGCCATCCGGCCTGAGATTGGATAATCAATATGAATATGAGATTGACCAATTTGCATCAAAAACTAGGGCAATTAACCACCACACGTCTCATTTCCTAACATCTTTTGCATAAAAAAAGAATCTCTCATACTCCAAGAGTTGCTTCCACAATTGGTCAATATCCCACAAGAATGTAGCCATAGCTAGCATGTATAAAAGCAAAAGTTGTAGAATCTCTTGAATGGTATATTTTTTACAACATAAAATTAAGGTGAAGAATCTACCTCCTACGCGGGATTGCAAGCAATGCACAAATGCCTTCAACGCGAGTTTGATCTTGTTGGGGGTTGAAGTCGCCACAGATGCCTATGTGGGATTGCAATGCACAAATGACTTGCCCTCTTCTTTTTTTTTAAGTAATGGCCATTTTCATCGGAATTATGATGAACTCGAGCACTTTTTTGAAAAAAAATAAATTTCATTACTAATGCCTTCTTCATCAAAACCAAATGGCAAATTGTCATCGAAATTCCGACGAATTCGGGCATTTTTTCAAAAAAAAATCAAATTTGGCCACAATATGCCTTCTCCGTCAGAAACCTCAGTCGGAAATCTAGTCCAAATATATTAGTGGGTCCTTATTCACTAGGTAGTGAATACTAGTTCTGAGGGTTTTTCTTTGTTCTAAGAGGCATATATTCTTAATATAACTTCTACCATAGTTATCTAAACTAAATCAATTCGATTATAATTTCTCAATAAACTATGTAATTATTTCTGGTCCAATAATTTCAGTAAGCTACATCCCTTATCCTCAAGGAAATATATGGGAAAACTCACTTAAAATGCTAAATTAAAAGAAAAATCATGTAGGATGTCTAATAACTACTAACATATATCAATCTCTGTAAAATTTAATTAGTTTCACAGGTAGAGCTCTGGTGTTTATTGAGAAGCTACAAAAATCTTGAATTTTTATAAAATCTAATTTATAATTTTTTTGAGCTAATAATAGTTTTAAAAAGACAATTTCATTGTCTTATTTAAACCATTTTTAGCTTTATAGCCATAACATGCATTTAGCTTTTCTTTAAAAACTTTGACTTCTTTAAAAAAAAAGAATTTAAGTGCAATGCTTGTAATTTCCTCCAGCCTCCCATTGCTTGTGATGATAGCCACTTTCTCTCCTTCACTTGGCCCGATGGAAGTCTGATTGAGAACCGTAAACCTCTTGCTATTTATATAATCCTCTCCTCTGATTACAACATCCTCAACTATCTCAATTCGATTTGGTATTATGACCTGTCGCGATTTCAATGGGGTCATATCTTTAAATCTCTATGGGGGTCTCCATTGGCTCTGAGGAAGAAAACCTTTAGATGACTGTTACTTCTTGACAAGCTCCCTACTAGATCAAACTACACTAATGAGGACCTGTGTTCTATCTATAAACTCAGGGAAACCAGTAGACATATATTTTTCAACTGCATTGTTGCTAAGGAAATTTGGCTTATGTTTGGTTTTACTCTTCTTGTGCATTATAATATTCTTGATGTTGTTACAAGGGTCATTAAAGGACTTAAGAAAGATACTAATGTGTTATGGAATTTACTTTCTGGTGATATCCTTTAGTATATATGAAAAATAGGAATTTAAAAAAATTTCAAGGGCAAGTCAGGGCCTTTACTGAGTCTTTTCAAAGTCTCACCCTCCACTCTATTTGCTCGCAGGTCACTATGGTGTTCAGGCTTAACAAAGAGAATTTTTAGAGGTTCCTTTTAGATGGACATGCCACGGTATTCATTTTTGAGCTATCCCATGGATACACTTGTGACTTGGGGGAGAACCAATGCTTAGAGAACTCTTTTTGTGAATGCCCTCGATGCTCTCATGGAAGAAATCAGAGGCAATGGCCACCAGGTTAGACAATAGATGATCCAAAATGCCAGGATGATGGATGATTGCAGGCTTTTCTGGATGGAAGGACCTACAAGGTGGATCACCTGGATGTAATCCAGGCATACACCATGGACAAGTTTTTTGTTTCTTTTGTCATTATTGTAATTAGACTGATGTATAGTGGTTACTAACAAATCACCTACTCACATTTTTGTACTGTTACTAAGTAACAAGCTGCTCCTATTTTGTATAGGTATAATGAACTGCTAAAGCAGTTACATACTTGTTTGTAATCCAGTTTACTAACTATATCAATACAAAAAAAAAAAAAATTCAAAAAAAATTAAAAGTTTGCTTTTAAAATTAAATGCTTTTTCTTATAAAATTTAATTTGTAAGTTTTTTTTCAATTATTATTTTTAATTTTATATTATATTTTGATTAGTAACAATCATTTTTGGCTTTATAATCATAGACATGCATTTAGCTTTTTTTAAAAACTTTTGCTTTTTTTTTTAAGTTTAAAAGTTTGTTTTTCAAATTAAATGCTTTTTCTTATAAAATTTAATTTATAAGTTTTTTTCAATTTTTTTTTTAATTTTATATTATATTTTGATTAGTAAATTTTTTAAATATGATAGTATTGTAAAACCAATAATCTACTAATAATAAAAGGAATTTTCAAATTATTAAACCTAATGTATAAGTTTTTTCTTTCAATTATCATTTTTAATTTTATATTATATTTTGATTAATAATTTTTTTAAAATATGATATATTGTAAAACCAATAATCTTGTAATAATAAAAGAAATTATTATTTTTTCCTTTCTCGAAAGAGGAAAAGAAATTGCATTTAAAATTACAAAATCTAATTTATAAGTTTGTTTTTCAATTATTATTCTTAATTTTATATTATATTTTGATTAGTAATTTTTTTTAAATATGATAATATCATAAAACCAAATTTAAAGTAAAATTTGAATTTAAATAATTTAGATAATGTTTGTTTTAATTGACAAATTTGTTGATGTCCAAATGCACATCAACTTAAATGACATAAAATCTATTGTTTAAGTTTTCAAATAAATTTTCCATATAAAAATTATATAAATAATGTTTTTTTCTAATTGACAAATTTTATGTTTGGCTCCATAAAAACTACAATCTTTTCCTTTAACTACTAAAAGCTCAATACTTGCATTTGTGGTGAAAGAAAACTCCAGTTTTCTCTACTACAATTTGTTCCTTTAACTACTACATGCTAAATACTTTCATATGCGTTGAAAGAAAACTCAAGTTTCCTCTCTATGCATTGCCAAATTTAATAATAAAGTTTTGGTTCCATATTATGCAATTGGCTAATACATATAATGTTTTTCTAATTGACAAATTTGTTGACATCCAAACACATGTCAACTTAAATGACTTTGGTTTTTATTGATGGAGGTTTTTACATCTATGTGTGAGTATAATACACCTCTCGGTATAATAAAATAAAATTAGGGTTTGACATTGAGATAAATAAAGACGTCTTAATATAAGTTCAAGTGAAAAAAAAACAATGCGAATTAAATTAAATACTAAGATAAAAGCCTAAGTTATTTTAAAATAACTCTTATGTAATAAATTAACAAATAATATAATTTTTTTAATTAAATAAAATAATTATTGAACAAATAGAGTAACTTTAAGTAGATATATAGCTATTCATGTTATATTAGTATTAATAGTATTATTAAAAAAAAACATTATTATAATATATTATATTATAACTCAAAATTATATTCGACACATTATTATTATTTTAATAATAATAGTATACAAATATAATGATTGTTATTATTAATATTTGGATTAAATTATTCATTATACATTTAATGATTGATTAATTAAAAATTAAAAAAATCATACTATATAAATAAAATATAATAACCATTAAATAGTTCATAAATGAAATAGAATAATCATTGAATAAATTAAAAATCTTAAAAATGTTTTAGATAATAATAATAACCATGTAATTATTTAATTTAGATAATAATATTAATCATGTAATGTAGATAATAATAATCATGTGATTCTTAGATTCAAAAATCGATTCATGATTTGATATAAATGAGTAGCTTTCTAAATATATTTACAACCCAGCTCCACTTGTCCACAAGATCCATTTACCATTGTACCTATCCAACTATCTAATGTTTGATTCTTCTGTGTCATTACTTACAAGTTATCAACCTCACTCTTTGATATCAATATCGTTGTCTTTGTAGAATTACAAGGTGCAAATACCACGAGAGCTATAATCTTTACTATATTCCTCAATTGTCTTAGTTCTGATTAATTGAAAAATAGGTTTTAAGGACCCGAAACCATTACAACATAGTTATAAAGAAAGCTGAGAAAATAGAGTCCACATACAGAGCGACTGGTCAAAAGACCAGCGAACAGAAAAAAAAGCTAAACAACAAAAAACAGCAAAGAACCCAAAGAGACACTACATAGTAATTTTCTTTAGCAGATCCTCTGCCTTAGTCACCAGCTCATCATAGGTCACCCCAACTACTTTTAGCTCCTCCAGGTCCTTATTCACTTTCTTTTCCTTCCTCTTTCCACGGGTACGGGTTCTGGGACCTTGGGCTTCCCCTGTTCCTTCTACATCCAGGTCAATTTCCTGGGTTTCATTTTCGTCATCAAGTTTGTTGATGAGGGTATGGGTGTTGTTGGTTGAGATTTTCAGAATGCTGAGGCTCTGCTCCACAATGTTCTTGAGGCACTCCTCTATCTTGTCCACTTTGGCAACTGTGTCTGAGAGCGTTTTTTCACTTGTTTCCTCCAGGGTCTTTCTATCCTGTATCTCCTTTTCAATTTTCTCAAACCAGGGATTAAAGGCATCTCTGATGTCTTCCACTTTAGCAATTGTGTTCTTCAGATCTTCGATATAATTGGCCATAGTGTTCCCCTCTCCAATGTTAATAGTCTCCAGTTTCAGGACTCTGTTGCAGAGTTTTTTGTACTCATCCACAGTTTTCTTATTCCCATCAATAAGCCATTCTATGGTTTTCATAAAACCCTTCAAGGTCTCAGGAGGTGGACCAAGAGAAGGAGTCACATTTCCAGGGGTTGTCTGTTCATCTTTAGAGATATGGAGGGCAAAAATGGTATCAACGGCCCTGAGAGTCTCCTCCATAGTCTCCATATCCAGGCTTTGTTCAGCTTCCAGGGCCCTTGTTTGCTTGCCCTCTTCCGGTTCCTTGCCGGTCTCCTCCAGTTCTTTGCTAGTCTCCTCTATTTTCTTTTTCTTCTTCCTTGGCTGGGATTGGTTCTTAATTTGTTCCTTCAGCACCCCCTTAGGGTTCTTCTTCTCCTCAGGGACATCAGAGTACTCTTCTTTCAAAGAAATACTAATCAAGGGTTTGCTTTGGGGTTTTTTGCTCTTAGAAGAAGAGGGTCTTGATTTCCTCTTCTTACTACTCTCATACTCTGAGTCGACAGAGCTTTCCTCATTATCAGTCAAGGAATCATTGTTCGATTCCTCCTCCTTCAAGAAATTAGAATCAGACAAATCATCTTCCAAATCCACAAAGAGCTGCATTCGATTGATTTTACTAGCCTTTAAATGGTCATAAATGAGGACCATAAGTCCCTGGTGCATTGCAGTATCACCCCGAGGATTTTCTTTATAGGCTTTTAGGGAGGCATTCATAGAACAGAGCAAGAAGTAAGGGAAATTCACCTTATCATTATGCCTAAAATGATTTAAGAGGACAAAATGATACCCATACACTTTCGTAAACCTACCATCTAGCATTATATACCTCATTAAAACAAAGAGAATTTCCTGCCAAGGTTTTGCAAAAGCCCTAGGCGGGTAATAGGTTTTACTCAACTTTACCAGTCTTTTCTTCTCTTTCTCTATGACCAAGTACCTTTCAATGGCTTCCCTACTGACCTTCCTATCTCCATAGAAGTTGCAACCCTCCCTTGAGCCCCGTGGCTTTAGCTATTAAGTCTTCGTCAATTTCCACCAGTCGGTCGTCCATTTTAAGCATGCCCTTCTTCCAATTTTTGCAGAAGAAGCTAGTTATCTTTCCATCCCGACCATGGAGTCTCTCAATGAAGCTTGAAAGACCACCCTTCTACAAAATTTCCCACACCTCTTCTTTCTGTTTCCACTCCTTGCAACTGCTTGGCTCATATCTTCTTCTGTTTCTGCCCATGGTGTCGTTTCTCATAGTCAAGTTTAGATTACAGAACTGGTGAAAAAGAAAGCTTTTCAAAGTTAAAATATAAACCCAAAAAGCATGCGTAGCAATTATGATTTGATGGGTTATAACACACGTTCTGCTGGCTTTGATATTATAATGAGTAATTCCCTAATTATAGAAGTAACTCGAAGTTCTTACTTCAGTACTTATCATAATTGCCCTATCAATCAAGAGAGTTTGGGGTACTTTGATATCTTTCATTAATTATGATTTGTCTGACATCTTTGGGTAGACAGCTCTCACCTGTCCACGTGGTAATCGTCTCATTTTTAACTGCCACATTTGCAGCCCAATCAGCAGAACAGTTGGCCTCCCGATAAATATGGGATATGTGGCATTTTTTGAAGGTTCTAATGATATCAATGGTAGAAAAAATTATATTGTGAATCAACCAAGAGGGCTTTGAGGTCCCATTGAGACACTTAATTATATTATTGGAATCCCCTTCTATCCAGAGATAGGGACAGTTCCATTTTTTTGCTAGAATAATGCCTTGAAGGGCTGCCATAGCTTCCGCTTTATGATTGGTTTGAATGCCAATAGGGACAGCAATCATACCTTTGCAAATGCCTCTGTCGTCTCTGAGAATAGCTCCACAGCCTGAGGGACCTGGGTTTCCTTTGGCTGCTCCATCAAAATTGATTTTGATCCAACCTTGGGGAGGGGTTTGCCATTTAACTTCAAGCCTTTTATTATAACTGATATTATGACCATCAGTGATCTTCATATTCCAAGCTCTTAAGATATTTGACTCCAAGGAGTTGTTAGAGTAACAAGAGACCTCCATAGTTCCCATATTTTCCTGAATAGCCCTCTGAATTTTCTGAAAAACAATGTCTTGATTTAAGGACACATCCCTGAATATTCGGTTGTTTCTTTCCTTCCAAAGACCCCACAAAATGTGTGGAAGAGAGAGCTGCCACATACATCTCAGAAAAGAGTTGGTCCAATGAATTTGCCAAGAGGAGAACAAATCTCTAATGTTACTGGGAAAAACCCAAGCTAGACTAAAGCTCTTGAGGAAGCTTTCCCAAACAGAGGTTGAGAAAGAACAGTGGAGGGCAAGATGGTCCACTAACTCTTCCTCTTGAAAGCACAACACACACCTGTTTGGAAGGGCAAAACCTCTGCATTTAAGGTTGTCAACAGTAAGGATCTTATTCTAGAGAATAGTCCAGAAGAACAAATTGATTTTGGGAGTGAGACCTTTTAACCAAGCTTTAGACCAGAAGGGATTCATAGGATGGGAAGGGGAGAGGATACAATAAATTGAAGATACAATAAAAATACCTTTGGGGTTATATTTCCAGATCAAGGAATCCTCTTCTTTATTCAGCCAAATAGCAGACAATTGGGTTTTGAGCTTAGAGAGACTCAGATGAATACTATCAATGTTCTGCCAGTTGTTCCCATTCCAGTAATCTGCCACTAAGGTACCAAAAGAGCCAATATAGGAGGGGGCATGGGAAGCCCACTCATAGAAATCCAAAAGGGGTTTGTCAAAAAGCCAGGGATCCTCCTAGAATCTAACTTTTCTGCCATTTCCAATTTTCCATGTCACCCCTTTAGCAATCACATCTTTACATTTAGAAACATGGTTCCAGATATGTGATCCATTTATACTGATGTTTGAATTAAGAAAAGAAGAAAGAGAAGATGACACAAGAGAATACTTCTCCAAATTTTGCACCATTCAGAATCAGAGTGAAACCATCTCCAAGCTTGTTTAGATAAGAGAGATTCATTTAAAGTGTGAATCCTCCTGAGCCCCAAACCACCTTTTATTTTTGGCTTGCAAACCTGATCCCATGCCACTAAGGACATTCTTTGCTTTTCCTCAACCCCAGACCATAGGAATCTTCTTTGAATTTTCTCAATAGCTTCAGCATACTTGACTGGAATTATGAATAAGCTCAGAGCATAAATGGGAATACTTTGAAGAGTAGCCTTAAGGAGAAGGAGCTTACCAGCTTGACTTAAGAGAGCCCCTTTTCAACCTGCAAGTTTTTTGTGAAATTTATCAACTAGCGAACTCCAATAGGAGTCAGGAGGGGCAATCCCCATGGGTAGACCAAGGTAGGTGGCAGGAAGGTCAGCAATTTTACACTTCAGAATTCTGCTGATCCTTTGTTGTCTTCTCTCCGAGGTATTAATGAAAAAGACATCACTTTTGGCCTAGTTAATAAGCTACCCCATAGCAAAAGCATATTTACACAAAGTATTCTTCAGAACTTTAGCTTCTGAGATGCTTGATTCCCCCATAATTATTGTATCATCAACAAATTGTTGGTGTGAACAAATAAGGTCAGGAAAAGAAGGTTTGAGGCCCTTAAAGGATCCTATCTGCACCAAGTTTTCCATGGTCTGACCAAAGCATTATGCCAAAATAATGAAAAGGATGGGGGAGATAGGATCTCCTTGCCTAAGACCTCTCGAAGATTGGAAAAAGGTTGAAGGGGAACCATTGACAAGGACAACAAAGGACACAGAAGTAGTAAGTTGGGAGAAAAGATCCACAACTCTTGGGGCAAACCCAAAGGAAGAGAGAACTTTCTGAAGAAGAGACCAGACAACCCTATCATAGGCTTTGGAGAGCTCAAGCTTAAGGATGAGGCCCTGCTTCTTTGCTTTATCAAGAGAGTGAATATTCTCATGAACAGTAATAATGGAATCGAGAATTTGTCTTCCAGGAACAAACCCATTCTGCTGGTGTTTAATTAAAGTTGGGAGAATAGACAAGAGTCTAGAAGTCAGGACCTTAGATATGATCTTGTAAAAGGAATTGCAGAGGCTAATAGGTCTGAACTTATCCAAAGAGTCGGCACCTTGAGTCTTGGGGATGAGAGCAATAAAAGTACCATTGATTTCCTTCAAGAGTTTTCTAGCCCCAAAGAATTCCTTAACCCCAGTAGCAACATCAGTCCCGATAATGTCCCAAAACTCTTGAAAAAAGAGCATTGGGAAACCATCAGGACCAAGAGCTTTGTTTCCATCAAAGGAGAAAACAACATTTTTAATTTCTAAGGTGGAAGGAATGAAAGAGAGAAATACATTATTTTGGGCATCAATGAGATGAGGAATGTTTTGGAGAAAAGAGGACTGAGCTTCAACATCCAGACTTTGATCCCTCATTAGGAGGTCCAAGAAATACCTCTTAGCTTCATTCCTTATTTCATCTTCCTTGACCAACTCCCCACTGTCCACAATTAACTTATTAATCCTGCTGGCTGCTTTATGTTTGATGGTTGACATATGGAAGAATTTTGTATTCCTATCTCCTTCTTTGAGCCACATGCATCTCGATCTCTGCTTCCAGAACATTTCCTCTTTAGCAATAATGTCATGGTATTTCTTAAGAATCTCATTCTCTTCAGCAATAGAAACAATACTGAAACCATCCTTCTGGATCTGGTCCTGTATTTCTTTAAGGTTTTCCTGAATTTTACTCTTAGCCTCAAATATATTCCCAAAGTTGTTCTTATTCCAGATTCAAATGTTGTCTTTCACACTTTTGAGCTTCTTAACAACTTTGAACATTGTCGTTCCCTCAACTTGGATACTCCACCATTTTTGAATATATTTTTTAATGTCAGGGTGAAGAGTCCACATTTTTTCAAATCTAAAGGGATAGTTTTTTCTTCTATTGATCAGATCAGCATTGAAAGTGATTGGAAAGTGATCCGAACCAACCCGAATATGTGTAGACAAAGAATAGAAATACTGACTGTACCAATCATCAGAAATTAGAGCTCGGTCAAGGCGCACTTGAATAAGGTCATTACCATTTCTTCTATTAGTCCAAGTGAAATTACAACCCTGTATCTCCAAATCATTAAGAGCTAAGGAATAAATAAAATCCATAAGGGCCATCCTACTTTCCAACTGAGGAGGACTGCCTCCAAATTTTTCCTCCTCTTTCAAAGGCGTATTGAAATCCCCCATAACCATCCAGCTTAGATTTTTGAAACTTTCTCTAGCCTGTCTAATCCTTTTCCAAAAAGAGTTTCTAGCCTTTAAGGTATTAGGAGCATAAATGTTTGTGAGAACCCATGAAAAGCCATCTTTAAGATGCTCAAATTTAATACAAGAAAAATTACTTTCCTAAATAATGACCTGGCCTTTAACAGTGTTGAGATTCCAGATGGTTGCAATGCCTCCAGAAGCACCCTCAGAACTTCCCCCACTAATATTACCATTTTTGAAGAACTTCAAAGATTCAACTTTTTCTCTACTCATTTTGGTTTCTTGAATAAGAAAAATTTCAGGATTGCTATCTCTTATCATATTCCTAATAGTATCATGTTTATGGGGATTGTTTAGACCCCTTATGCTCCAAGAAATTATCTTCATAGCTACTTACCAATTCCCAACTCCTTGAGAGTCTTTTGAGTTCCATCTGCTATGTTCTTGCTAGCCTCCATATCTCTAACTTTGTGGTTAGAGGGTCGTCTTGGGGAAGAGGAGATTTATCCCACATCAACTTGAGCTATTCTACTGGATTTCCTAATCAGGGATGTCAAGGGTGTTGCTTCTTTCTTACTCCTGTGTTTAGGCTGCTTCCATTCCATTTCTGACATAGGAGCCACTTCCGGATTGATGAGGATTTTGGAAATTTCATCTTCATTACCCCATTTAGAAGTTCTAGACTCAGTTGAAATAATGTTTGCTATTCTTGAATTCTGATCCAAATCTGAAAGACTCAATCCCAAAATTGCACACTTTTGGGCTTCTTGAATTTCAGAACTAGGTATTGCTACAGAAGAGTCTGTCCTTTCCACTTGTGGATCAGGGATTTCACCTTCCTCAGGTTGATAGTCTCTAGCTTCCACTGCCTTGTTTTCATATGTGTCATCAACCACTTCATCTTTCGCATTTGGAGGATCATTCTGATCATTCAAATCCTTTTTCTGAGTTGTTTTTATGGGACTAGCTTCGGTTGTTTCATTTCTATCTGCTTCTGTAAAGCGGAAAAATCGAACCCTAGTCGTTCTCCCCTCCCCAAATCTAAGGAGAGAGAAGGGAGAGTCACTAGGGTTGATGGTTTTCACTTAGGGGAGACTTTACATTCAAAAGAGGGGTTGAAACCCACAAGATCCAATCCCATGCAATGCAAGATTGGATTCTAAATGAGTTTCAAGGGTTGTGATAGCAAGGATACCCTCTTTTGTAAAGAATGTAGATAGAAAGATTGAACTAGGAATGCATGCAAAGTAGGAAAGATTCACTTATAAACAGAGATAGGAATATGATATGAAGCTGCGGACCTGGAATTAGCAGTAAAATGTTGAGACAGTGCTGTCCTACAAATTTGAGCGAAAGTTGACAGGACGATGGCGCCCGGCATGCACACGGTCCTCCGAAAAATCCGCAAAACGAAGGGGGATCTGTTCATCTCTGCACAAGGATTCCAGATCTTCAATTTCAGCCGCGTACCTGAAACCTACACACAGAAAAGTGAAGACGATTGGGGGGTTAGGGATTATGGGTTTGCCCTTAGGTCAAACCCCGGTTTTGGAATTAACCAAGAAATGAGAAATGCTTGTAAATGTAATGTAAAACAAGTACTAATACCTTGTTGTAAGGATGTTTGTATCCTCATATGCGAAGGTATAGATGTTGTTGTTTGTTGTATGTTGAATGTTGTAGCATGTAATAAGTGATCTCCTCTTCAATGGTTGAATCCTTGTCTTGAATGCAACACTTAGCCTTGAATGGACACTTAGAATGATCAATTGCTTGAAGGAATGCTTGAATGCTTGAATGCTTGAATGCTTGAATGTCGTTTCCATGTCTTGTACACATATCTCCTTCCTCTTTTTTTTTGACCTCCAAAATGGGAGAGGAAAAGTAGTTTTTATACTTGCCAATTAGGGTTAAAAGACTAATTTTCCCGACCTTAGGCCGACCAGGAAATGTTATTTTCCAATTTGCAAACAAAAAGGCCCGAAGTCCCATAGGAGACCGGGCCCAAAATAGGGCCAGGGACCAAGGCACTGGGCACCATGATCCTGGGGGACCAGGGTGCTGGGCGCTCTGGTCCCACCTCCCGGGACAACGGGGTGCAAGGAGGATCAGGCCAGGGTGCTGGAAAAATGCAGTTTTTGGTGTCGTGAGCAAGTTTCGGGGTCTCCATTCAGGTTCAGTGTTGTGTCGCCATCGTGAAGACCCAAATGCGGTCGAAATTGCAAGTGTCACAATTTTAGGACGCTACATTTAGCCCCCACTTTAGCGGGAGTATAAGCGTACGCTCATACTTCCGGTAAAGTACAAGGAAACAACATTGAAAAACTTTCACCACGTCAAGGAGGCAAGATACACCAAGCCCCCAGTGGACTAAGGATCTTACGACTTCGATTGACAAAGTAAAAGGGAAGATCACGAGGGAGAACCATGACTGTCAGTAGTAAGGTTCCCTCACTATGAGTCATGCAAGAAAGATATCAAAAATTTTCAAGGCAAGGCTAAATTTGTCAAGAAATTTTCAAGTATCTTGAAAAGATATGAACGGGATGTATGCCCCCCTACGTTAAAGCGATCGCTCACGCCTCACTGGGGGTGATTTCTTTAAGGTAGTGATACATATAAGAAATGAGAAAGGAGCACGTTATCACAAGGATTTAGCCCCCAAGTGTGAGATAAGCCCAAGGATAATAGACGCAAAACACAAAGCACAAGGTGACTTCGCTTTCCTCGGGGTCAGTATGCTGTATGATAATTCATGTATATCATATGTATGTATGCATAATTGTTCTTCATTCCCCAATCAAGGAAGGTCACCTAGAAGAAGGGAACACATGTGTCTCTTGAGTCAACATGAGAGAGATCGAGAGATCTCAATGCTTTGCATCGTCCTCAAGTAGACAACACTAAGGACAACAAATAGAAGAATGAGAATAACACATAGAAGAAGTAACAAAAGAGAGGGGGAGAGAATCTGCTATGCTAATGAAACTAGTCTAGCACGTCATCTACCCCCCGATCTTGCTGATCAATGTTTCGGGAAGGTAGGGAACACGCTAGAGGAGGAACATCCAACATAGCAGATGGAGCTATCACAAGATCCAAACAAGGGCTATGTTCATATCCCAAGCCGTGGTGTTCTTGTCTAGGAGCTAGGATAAGTGCTTTAGAAAATTCGTTAGATAAATGGTTATCAACATCAACAAGTTCATATTCACTATCAGAATGAATAGGAGTAACATTTGCATCATGAATAACATTTTCATCTATATCATCATCAAGATTTATAAAAATAGGATCTTTAACCCACACAGGATCAAAACCATCATGCATCTTATGTTTAGGAGATTTCGGCTCAATCGTTGGCTGAGGAGAAAATGGAATAATGCTTGTTGAAGGTGTTTTTGGGGATTGCAAAGTTTGAGAAGCAGCTGCCTGAGCTCTAAGACGACGCTTTCGTCGGCGTTCACGTGCAGAACGATTTCGTCTAGTCTTAGTAGGAAGTTGAGAAGATTGAGGAGGAGGAATGTTCTCATCCTTATCACTTGGGTGTTTAGGTTGTGGTCTCTTAGGCTGGATAATAGGAGAAGAAGAAGGTCTCTTCTCTCTATAAAAAGAAGGAGGAGGAACTACTCCATATAAGGGAGGAATATTTGGTTTAGGAAGGAGACCAAGTCCATCATGACGAGGAGGTATAGGTCTACTTTTAGAAGGTTTATTAGATATAGGCATAGTCACATCCATAGGAATGGGTTGGGAATCTTCTTGAGGAAAGACATTGGTTTTATCTTTCAAAGGAAGAACTTCCTTCTCAAGAATGATAGGAATGTCAAGTTTGGGTGTTCTAGGTTCACTTAGAGATAGGATCATATCTTTTTTCCATTTTTGATAAGATTTGAAAAGATGATCACTCCGCGGAGGAAGGGATTGGAATTGTTTAGGCCAAAAATAATCAATAGGAACGCTAGAAGTTCTTTCAGCTGGTTTAAAGAGACTATGATTGACAGTAACAACTTCACCATTATGGGGAAATTTCAAACACTTGTGAATAGGAGAAGCAATAGCTTTCATGGAAGATATCCAAGGATAGCCAAGCTTCACACGAAATTGTTCGGAAGATGGAATAATAGCAAAGTTCACATCAAGGGATTTGTTACGGACCTCAATAGGTAATGTAATAGAACCAATTGTAGGAGAAGAAAATGCATCAAATAATTTCACAATCACATCTGTTTTGTCATAGATCACTTGATTCAATTGCAAAGTAAAAAGAAATTCTTCAGTAATGACATTAACCATACAAGAAGGATCAATAAGCACTCCACGGCAAGGTGTGTTCTTGACTTTTGCAACTATATATAAAGGACCATATGGTGCCCTAATAGTTTCACTGGAATCAAATGTGATGGAAGGTTCTTTAGGGATTTTCTGTTGCTCCACAAAATTAATCACATTCAGAGTCATAGACACGAGATCATCAGGTGAGACAGAGGAATCAGTAGTATCAATGGCATTAGAGGTATGAGAAGGCAATGGATCAGTAAAAATCTGAAGATTTTGGTTAGGAAGAGCTACAGATTTGTTGCCTTTGTCATTCACACCAGAAACAGAGATAGTATTATTATCAATCAAATCTTGAATTTTCCCCTTTAAAGCAAAACATTTTTCAGTATCATGCCCAGGTTGACGATGAAATTGACAAAAAGATTTGTTATCAAAATAGGGTGAATTATTCTTTGCAGGATCAATTTGCCTTATAGGAGGAAGAGTAAGCACATTTTGTTCCAATAACTTATTCATAATACTATGCAATGATTCATTCAAAGGAGTAAACTTTCTTTCTTTCTTGAAAAACTTAGAAATAGGAGACACACCTGATGCTGCATTCACATTGTTGTTGATGATGTTTTCATTGAATTTAATGGACTCTCTGTTCGGTTTAAACTTCCCAAATGGTTGTTGACTACTATCACCCTTATCACTCGGAGCCATAGGATGTGATTCTTCCATTTGACTCACAGTCAGTTGATAATTGTGAAGAGTTGCGCACAACTATTGGAAAGAAGTAAACTCAGAAAACAGGAGTTTTTCTCTAATGTCTTTTTGTAAATTAGAAATAAAGATTCTTTGAATATCATTGTCAGGCACTGGAAAAGAAATTTGAGCATACAAATGCTTATATCTACCAATGAAATCAGTCACTTTTTCTTTAACACCTTGTTTACAATGCATTAAATCAATCAAAGTAACTTTAGGACTTATATTGTTTTGAAATTGTTGAATGAAAGCATTTGCAAGTTGTTCGAAAGAAGTAATAGAATAGGAAGGCAATGAGCAATACCATTGTAGGGCTTTGTCTCTTAATGTTCTAGTAAACAGTTTTGCAAGCAACCTTTGGTCATAAGCAAAATCAGTACATATTGTTTGAAAGGTCTTAACATGTGTTAGAGGATCACCCTTACCATTATAAAGCTCCAAATGCGGAATTTCAACATGTTTAGGGGGGATAGCTCGAACAATGTCAAGAGAAAGTGGACTCGCAACATCAAATGTGGGCACACTAAACTTAGATTGATTCATAGAGGCAATTTGTTGCTGTAAAGAAGAGACAGTTTGTGCAAGATTGTTAATGGTCGCTTCAGTCGAAGAGTTCATATTAGACGTGTTAGATTGTGATGGAGGTGTTATGTTATTGAAAGAAGGTAGAGAGTAAGGTGGTGGGACACTATGATAGTTATTCATAGGAGATGATTGGACAAGAGGAACACTACAAGGAGGAATGGAATGGTTAAATGAATTGCCCCCTTGCGTCATGTTCATTTGTGGTGATATAATAGGCACACTCATTGAAGGAATGAATGAAGAAATTGGATTGAATGAAGGAAGAGGGTTGATTGAAGAAGAGGGATTGCCCCCATGACTGGTGATCATAGGAGGAATGTCTTGTATTGAAGTAGTCATTATGTTTGATGTAAAAGTAGGTATACTAGCAATAGGAGTTGTCAAAGGAATAGAATGATTAACTTGAGTAGGAGGTTGTGTATAACCTAAAGTTTCGGCACAACTCTTCATAGGCATCACATTCGAATCCACAATGTGTGCAGTACCATGCAAAATATCAATTCCATTCTTATCACTTTGAAGCATACGTTTTAGACCCTCAATTAAAGGAAGAGCTTGACTATCAGGGTATTCTTGAGACATCCACTGTCGAAAATCGTCAAATTGGTTATCCAATTTTTAAAGTTGTTCTACAGAAACCTCATGGAGAGCTTCTTCATCATTAAGAGGATTAGAGGAATTACCCATGTCCTCGTTAAAAAGGCCATTCAAATTAGGTTCCATCTCCTTAGTAATTAAACCTTGGAAGGACTTAATTCTAAGGCTTCGTCTAACGGGAATAGTGTAAGTAGGGCTTATTGTTGTAAAACTCATGCACTAAAGAAAGAGAGAAGATTTTGAATTTTAGAGGTAGCAAATTTCAGTAAAACCAGCCAATCTTCTAGATTTAAGCTGTTAAATACAATCAGGACAATCTCCCGGAAAAAATGTCCGGGACCGTGGCGCCCGGAGTGCACACGGTCCTCGCAACTTTTTTCGAAATTTGCAGGGAGGAAAGTTATGATGATTTTACAGCTAACCTGAAAAAATTGAGTGATTTTACGATCTGTAGATAGGCCAAATTAAAGTTGCAATTTCAAAATTGAACCCTACCAAGATTGTCGAAAAATGCAAAATTTGAATTTTGAAAAAGAGAGGGAAACTAAAATTTTGAATTTTATGATTTTAGAGGGAATACCAAAAGCAATGCAAGTTTTGAAATTTGAAGGTTGACTCAATTTCACGCAAAATTCAATTTTGAAAGCGGAAATCAAAGTTGTTGTAATTAAGCACTTAATTTCAAAAGTCACAAATTGCAAAAATTTGAATAAAGCATTGAAATTTCGAATGAATGATGACACACTTTTCAGATTTAGGACTGTAAGAAACACAATTTTGACACAAATTTCAATTTCAACAATTTTTGAATGATTAGAAGCCTTTATCCAAGCAATCGCTAGACCAATTTTGACTTTAATTTTGAAAGTGTTAAAATTGATAAAATCAGCCAAAATTCTGGATTTTAGCAGAAAAATACAGTAAGATCTAGCTCCCGAAATTTCAGAAAAAATGTCGGGGACGATGGCGCTCGGGGTGCACACCGTCCTCGCAACTTTTTTCCAAATTTTCAGGGATGAAAGATATTATGATTTTATTGCGGAATCCAAAGTTACAGCTGATTTGGAAATGTTTTGATCAGTGAAATTGTCGGACAAAGGTTGAATCAAGAGGGTTTCAAAAATTAGGGTTTTGACACTTAACCACTTAATTTTCAAAATTAAAGCACAAATATGAATTGACAATTTGTAATAGAAGGGCAGATCTGAAACAAGCATTTAACAATTAAACATTTCACAAGTTTAATTACTTAAAAAGAAAATTTAGGGTTTTTATGCAATTAACCTCTAAAATTTTGCAAAAGATCAAACATGGAAATGTAATCAAGGAATCCAATTTTCAGATCTAACTATGAATAATCAGAAAGGATGTTCACGTCGGGTTCACCAAAATGTAAAGCGGAAAAATCGAACCCTAGTCGTTCTCCCCCTCCCCAACTCTGAGGAGAGAGAAGGGAGAGTCACTAGGGTTGATGGTTTTCACTTAGGGGAGACTTTACATTCAAAAGAGGGGTTGAAACCCACAAGTTCTAATCCCACGCAATGCAAGATTGGATTCTAAATGAGTTTCAAGGGTTGTGATAGCAAGGGTACCCTCTTTTGTAAAGAATGTAGATAGAAAGATTGAACTAGGAATGCATGCAAAGTAGGAAAGATTCACTTATAAACAGAGATAGGAATATGATATGAAGCTGCGGACTTGGAATTAGCAGTAAAATGTTGAGACGGCGCTGTCCTGCAAATTTGAGTAAAAGTTGACGGGACGATGGCACCCGGCGTGCACACGGTCCTCCGAAAAATCCGCGAAACGAAGGGGGATCTGTTCGTCTCTGCACAAGGATTCCAGATCTTCAATTTCAGCCGCGTACCTGCAACCTACACACAGAGGCAAAGACGATTGGGGGGTTAGGGATTAGGGGTTCGCCCTTAGGTCAAACCCCGGTTTTGGAATTAACCAAGAAATGAGAAATGCTTGTAAATGTAATGTAAAACAAGTACTAATACCTTGTTGTAAGGATGTTTGTATCCTTATATACGAAGGTATAGATGTTGTTGTTTGTTGTATGTTGTATGTTGTATGTTGTAGCATGTAATAAGTGATCTCCTCTTCAATGGTTGAATCCTTGTCTTGAATGCAACACTTAGCCTTGAATGGAGACTTAGAATGATCAATTGCTTGAAGGAATGCTTGAATGCTTGAATGCTTGAATGTCGTTTCCACGTCTTGTACACATATGTCCTTCCTCTTTTTTTTTGACCTCCAAAATGGGAGAGGAAAAGTAGTTTTTATACTTGCCAATTAGGGTTAAAAGACTGATTTTCCCGACCTTAGGCCGACCAGGAAATGTTATTTTCCAATTTGCAAACAAAAAGGCCCGAAGTCCCATAGGAGATCGGGCCCAAAATAGGGCCAGGGACCAGGGCGCTGGGCGCTCTGGTCCCACCTCCCGGGACAATGGGGTGCAAGGAGGATCAGGCCAAGGTGCTGGAAAAATGCAATTTTTGGTGTCGTGAGCAAGTTTTGGGGTCTCCATTCAGGTTCAGTGTTGCGTCGCCATCGTGAAGACCCAAATGCGGTTGAAATTGCAAGTGTCACAATTTTAGGATGCTACAGCTTCATGTACCATGGAACTGAAGATAGAGTTTGAGGTTTCCTTCTGTTCCCCCAAAGGAGAAAAGCGATTGGAATTTTCTTCCTTATTTTCTATGTTTTTAACTTGCCACACCTATTTCTCTGGCACATTCTGGCTTTCAATCTAAGGTTTTAACTGATTAGGCTCCGCCTTTTTCTTTTTTGGGCAAGATTTTGCCCAATGACCTACCTTTTTACAATGGAAACATGCAAAAGGAATAGTTTCATATTCTATATGTTGCTTCCAAGTTCCCAGTTTTGAAACTAGATCAATCTGTTCCGGCATATCTGCCTCAGGGGCTACTCCAACACAGAACCTTGCATGGGTTAATCTTCTTTTTGAGGCAGTGACTGGGTCTATAGAGAGCAACTCACCAAAAGAACTTTCTATTCCAGAGAAGATTCTTTTTGCCCAATACTCAAGAGGCACTCCTGGGAGTTTTATCCAAACTAGAACCTGCGCCAGAAGAGAATCATTCATGTTCAATTTTGGATGCCATTTTCTTAGAACCAGGGCTATCTTTCCCACCATCCAGGGACTCCCGCACAAGATCTTAACCTTATCTTCTTCGTACCAAAAAGAGAAAGACAAAATACCTTTGGGTAGTGCCGAGACCTCAACGTTTCCTTTAAGGGCCCATTTTCGATTAACAAAGGCCCTAACAACTTCAATGTTTGGGCGCGGACCCATAAATTTCCCTACCAAGGAGTTCGACATACTGTTGATATTATGGTCTAGAACCTGGTCAAGGATGGAGATAGCAAACTTACCACCAGAAGGGTCAGAAATGTTCTGAACAAGAGGAAGGGAGGATTTACCAGTTGGTCTAGTTCCAAAAAGGGAAGACCATTTTTTCCCCTCCCTCCCGTTATCCGCGAGGTCAACTGGTGGCATGGGCCCCACATTGGACCCTTCCCCCAGATGCCCAGAAGAATCCGTTGTCATGGCAAACAAAGTACCATCGGACTGTGAGTCAGCAACAGGAACTAGGAAGTCCGGGGGCTTGTCCTTATCGTCAATAGGACCAACACCATTGATCTGGCCTCTCTCACCATTAGAACCAGGGTTCCTGCCTTGCTAGAAATTTGAATTTGAGCTCCCGCTTCCACTCCCGACATGTTGAATTGGTCTTTGTCTTTGGTGTATCCTCAATTGCCTTAGTTATTCTTTGAGTTATTTTTAGTTTTTTCATTTTAAGAAATTCTCAACTTCAAATCTTCAATGGTAGAGCCTATATAGGCCACCTATTCTTCCCTTTTTATTTACCCAAATTGACTTAGGTCATGTGGTAATCTTGAAGGTGTATTTCTCTTACATCTTTATCTACAACAGGAGTTGTTTTTTCAATAATCCTTTCCCTATTTTGCTTTTCCCTAGTGGGTATGAAAATTTTGGGCTTCTTTTGAGATTTCTCTTTATTTATCATTGGATGTATTGCTACCAAATCCAATGTTTGCACTTATGCAATCCTTTTTATAGAAAAAATAATCCAACTTAAGAAAAGTTGGGCCCATGGGCCAATGGTAAAGAAATAGGAGGAAGTTAAGCTACCTATTTTAAGGATTCCTTAGATGTGATTGCACTGTACAATAATGAGGACAAATATTTAGAGTGGATTGAGTTATCTAATGATCTATTTTTCACCCTTTCCATTCATTTCCTCTATGAAAGTTGTATCATGTTGTGATTTTGTCCTATTGGGAGGAGACTTATGTGTATAATTTATCCTCTCTTCTCTTAAGTTATTCTTATAAAAATTCTAGAAGTTTCTTTGTAACATATTTAGTCTATTCATCATTTTCAGTCTGTAAGATGATTGAGGTTGTAGAAGTAGGTACCCTTGGTGGTGACCTACTAGAAGGATGAGAAGTACTTATGTTAAAAGATGGCCTGGATGATGAAAATTTTACTTGCTCAATTGACTTATATACAATGATGGAGAAGCATCGCTGAAATTAAGTTGACTAAGGTAGATCTATTGTAAAAATAGTGCTCCAAACATTGCCCTTACACCACTTTTAAAAGTCACTTTTATCATATGATCTCACTTAAGGGCTACACATATCTTATCTATGAGGCATAGTTTTCTTCATTTTAGACCTCTCATATGCTATAACTGAGGATAAATCTTCTGCATTCTCTTCTTTTCTTTCAATAGAATATATCCCATCTTTTAATTTATGATCATATGATTTTTTGTTACTATCTAATTGATTAATTGAATATGTTACAAACTATTTTTCTCTAAAATCAGAGTATAGGCTAGGTTTCACAACATTACATTTTAGGTAGTGAAGGTATGTGCACCCGAAAAAGCTATATTTCTCATTTTACGTTACCACAGGGTTGTGATAGGATTTTATTGCAAATATAAAGTTGCAGGATGAATTACACATACTATTGGTCACCATGCTAAATATTGGTTCATGATTGGTAGGATATATTTTTGTACTCATTTTATGTAATCTCAAATGAGCCATTGGATTTCACAACTTTCCTCTTTAGGTAATAGACATATGTGCACCTAAAAAACATGCATTCCTCATTTTATGTTTCTATGATGTTATGATAATATTTTAATAAAAAAGAAAATATATGTTGAACTACACATTGTGTTTTACAACCTGCACAAGCTTAGTTCATGATTTGTAAGATATATTTTTTTACTCTTTTGATGTATCTTCATTGAATAGTTGGATATCAAACTTCATCTTTATATAATAGAGTCATGTGCACCCAAATAGAAGTGTATTCTTTATTTTATGTTGTTTCAACGTTGTGATAGGATTTCACTGTATATATGAATTTATAGGTTGAAATACAAGTTGTGTTTCTCAACCTACAAAAAGCTTAATTTAGGGTTCACGTAAGATGTACTTTTTTTCTTATTTTATGTTATATTAAATGAGTGGTTAGATATCACAACTCTTCACTTCAGGTAATAGAACTATGTTCATCTCCCAAAAATTGTATTCCTAAATTTATGTTGTTGTACGGTTGTGATAGGTTACATTGTAAATATGAAGTTACAGTTGACATACACATTGTCTTTTTCAACCTACAAAAGATTTGTTCATGGTTGATAAGATGTGGTTTTTTTCCTGATTTGGCATTATCTCAAATGAATAGGTGGATATTAAAACCTTTATCTTTTGGTAACAAAGGCTTGTGCACCCGAAAAAAGTGTATTCATGATTATATGTTCAAGGGTTGTGATAGGATTAATATAAATTTGTAGGTGGAAATACACATTGTGTTTTTTAACTTCCTGAAGATAGGTTTGAATATGGTTTGTCAAATGTATTCTTTTACTCATTTGATTTTTTATCTCAAATGAATGGTTGGATATATCAATCTTTCTCTTCAAGTCAAAAATGTATGCACACCCCAACAAAAGTGTATTCTTCATTTTATGTTAATGTAGGGTTAATATAGAATTTCATTACAACTATGAAGTTACTATTTGAAATACACATTGTGTTTCTCAACCTACACAATCTTAGTTCATGATTGGTAAGGTGCATCTATATGTTCATTTCATGTTATATGAAATGAATGGTTAGATTTCAAAACCTTCCTCTTCAGGTAATAGAGATATGTGTGCCCCAACAAAAGTCTACTCTTCATATTATGCTATTGTTCGTACTCATACAAGATATCCTTTTATTGACTAGAATAAAAAATTGATTCATAATTTGATCTAAGTGAGAAACTTTATGATGATATTTATAACCCAATTATATTTATTCACAACATTTCCCTTTAGGTAACAGAGGTATGTTCACTGAGCAAAAATGTGTGTTCCTAATTTTAGTGCATATTTCCTCATATATTAAGTTATGTTTCTATACTCATTTGAGGTTATCTAAATGTTATAACTATGAGGTACTAATATTTATATTGAGTTGAATGTAATTTTAGTGTAGATTATAAAGAAAAATATGTTTTTGAACGTGATATTTACTCTAGTAGACTTATTTCATATTGGTTTTTAAAGAATATTCTTTTAACTGGTGAAATAGAATTATCCCATGTAGACTAAAAATCATCTTACCAATTATGAACTAAGTTTGTATAGGTTTAAAAACATAATGTGTCATTTAATCTAGAAATTCATCTGACCACCTCAGTTGAGTTATATAGAATGATGGAGAATGACTAATGACTTTAAGATGGCTAAGGTAGATCTATTATAGAGAGTGTGCTCTAAAAAATTCTCTAATCCCGCCTTTAATAGATAACTTTATCATATGAACCTACTCATGGGTTTCATATGGGCGAGTGCACCAAGATGTGGGACCCAAAAGGTGCCAATTTTTTTTTTCATTACGTACCAAGGAGAGAGAGAGAGAGAGAGAGAGAGAGAGAGAGAGAGAGAGAGAGAGAGAGAGAGAGAGAGAGAGAGAGAGAGAGATGGTGTAGTTCCCCTCCTCGATTCATCCTTTGGGAGAGGATGCGATAAACACTTTTAGATTAGTTCATGCTTATTTCCTATAATGATTTATCTTAGACATCTCATATTGACAAATGATACATTATGATTTATGAGGATGATGATACATCTTGGATTATTATGATGGATGGACTTATCTTTGGTGATATAGATGTACTCATTATTCATGTATGGATTATATTGCTTATGAGGTTATGATGGCACTTTATTATGCTAACTCTATTCCATGATTATGATGATGATTGAGTTGATGTTATGATGATTGTGATTGTCTTATAGTGTCTTCGTGATAGGGATGATGTCATACCACTCATTGTGAGCATGATATAGCATTGTGATTCTCTATCACTTGCATGTTAATTTATGATATATTGTTGTATATGTTGCAGTATGGTTAGTGGTGGTTGCAGGATTGCAGGTACTAGATATTGACTCCACCTGGTTTCACAAGTCTAAGCGTGTCTTTACCCCAATGGAAAGTTGTTGGAGATGGCATGAGTTCCCTCTACATACTCTAGGCTTATGTTGCCATCTTTGTTATTTTATATTTCTTAGCATGAGTCATGTTATTATCTTGTGTTGTGGCTTAGATTGTCATGTGGTTCTTTGTAGTGCATGTCATTTGACCCTTGTGTCGGGTTGCCTTGTGAGTTTGTGATTATTTATTAATTAAGAATTAATTGGTTTATATAGTTTATTTAGTCTTAAATTAAATTAATGGATGACATTAATATCTGATATTAATGTGTGAATTATTATTGGAGATTTTTTATTTATTGATGTTTATTTAATGAACTTGTACTTAATTGGTGAATTTATATATTTTTTATTTTATGGTCTAATGTTTAATTGAATATTTAGTATTTGAGCTTTTGATTTATTGGATTATTATTTATTTACTTATTGTTTAATTACTGGTTGAGTATTTATGCTTGTCCGTACTCTTACTTATTTATTATCTATTTTTTTAAATTATCTATTGTTTATTTATTTATTTATTTTTGGGTTATTTATTGTTTTGATTATTTATTTATTTATTTATTTTATTATTATTTATGTATCTACGCTTTATTATGATTGCCCCTCTTGGGAGTTGTGATTGTGAGGATATTATTATTTAATTATTTGTTTATTTATTCATATTATTTATGGTTGTTTATTTTGATTCTTGGTTGGAGATTTGGATTTGGTTTTGTTTGGGCTTGGTCTAGATTGTGGATTGCGCTTCATTGGATTCATTTGCCATTACTTCAAGTTTCAGGTTGGAGATTTTCTCTTCTCATGTATTTTATTTTTTCCAAAAAGGAGTGTTTGCACTGTGTATTATGAAAGATTGCCTTCGGTAGTTCGGGGAAAGATTATTGGAGATATATTTAATATGGTTAAATAATATAGTTGAAACTATATGGTTGGGAAAAATTATTTGTATTTCAATTCGTATTTTTTCATGAATGACCGACACTACTCTTTGTATTTTCTATGCATTTTATGGTTTCATGTACTGGTTGTTGTTGGGGATTAGAATTATTACATGTTGAATTTGTGTTGAATTCATTATTTGTAAGTGTTTGGAAGGCTGTTGTTATTCTCTATGATTTTATGGTTGAGTCGTCACTATCGAGAGTTTTATTTTGTGTTCTTTGAATTCTCATTATGCTTTGATTTCAATCCTAAATTTGTTACTTGATCAACACGCAAAATTCTATATGTGTGTTGTCGAGAGTCCTTTCCTAGAAGTATTGATTTATTTCATCCTGGAATTTATTTAATTTGAATGATTAGCCCTTTTATTTCTATTGATCTGGGTGACTCTTTTTATTGTATTTTCGGCCTTGTCTAAAGTCCCAGTAAATTATTTTACCTTATCATATATTTTGGAATCTGCCTTGAACAAATGCACTAATTTGGGTTTTATATGTGCCATTTTAATTATCGTATGTTGTATACTGTGTTCCATATGCACATTTTTGGTTATCATTTGCACTACTTATTACTGTATGCACTAAAGTATTGGGTATATGTGTTGTTTCAAGTAGTTTACACGCTATACTGTTATGTATATGCACTGAACTATTTTTCAAATTCGCTATTCTGTTTACCAAATGCACTTATCTATTTTGTAACTTTGTTTTTGTCAGTTTTGAACTTATGGGATAATTTTTTTGATTTTGTCCTTTCACCAAAGGCTTTTATTGATATTTTCTGAGTTTTCTAGCATGACCTTATATTTTGCTTTGGATTATTTTAATGGTTTATGTGCTCCAGCAAGTTGATTGGGCCTTTTCGTAGAGTTTGTTCTTTGCTCCAACATGTAGATGTGCCTTGTTGTTGAGGTTATGAACTTGTTATACTCTAGTGAGTTGATGTGCCTCACCGTAGAGGACTATTTATTTATGTGTATGATAGATTTTAATGGATTTATGCATTATGGCCACTTGATTTATTGCTACGTTAAGACCCTTGATTATATGTTGGCATTATTGACATTTTGGCAATTGGATGGCATTGATTATTGTTATGCCAAGTGGATTCTTTATGTTAGATGTTGCTGAGAGTTTGTTGGAATCATGTTTTGTCATTGATGTCAACATATTCTTCTGTGTATTCCAATGTTGCATTCAGATTGAATGAGTTGGTTTGGCCAGTGTGTTGCAGTTGAGTTTATGCAATTTAATGTTGGCATTATACGCTCAGATGAGAATAGTTGATGTTGTCATTGATGGCAAACAACTGGTAACATGGTTCACAGGTTACACTGATAACAGTCATCATCTGCCGACACCGGCAGACACTACAAGTTTATTCACACCGGCATCCAGTCTACACCGATGGCAGATCATATTGGCACTCTAAGATGACTTGGAAAGAATATTGTTTTGTATTGTAATTATATTTGTATAGCCGACATGATGTATTGTAAAGACTCATATATGTATGAGATCTTGTAAGTCATTTTGTAATGTAATGATACAATGTAATGAGTTGTATATGAGATATTGTAGGTTATGATATCAGATAGTTGTTTATGCATATTGATGTATCTATTTTGAAGAGCAAATAAGAAGCAGAACAGAGCAAAGGTTATTCTGTGAAAGCAGAATCATTTACCGGCAAGGTTTTTGGTTAAGGTATTAGTTAGAGCTTAAATTGGTACTGAATCTAGCATTGGAGATGCTATTTTGAAGCAGTACATTGTTATTGGATCTAACCATCCATATGTAGTCAGTGGGACTCCATTTTGTTGTTGAGCAGTGAGCTCTAGGCTATTGGCCTTCCTACATGTGCAGGCCCCTATTGTACAAGTAATATTTATTCATATTGACCAGTGAGTAAATATTGTGGGTCACAAATCCCACCGAGGTTTTTCCCTTACCGGGTTTCCTCACCAAAAATATCTATGTTATGGTGTGCATTGATGGTTATACTTTTGTTTCTCTTTACTGCATTATTATTTTTTACCAGTATATTAATTTGGGTTGTAAAGTTGCAAATAAGTTTAAATCTTTCATCAACCGGTTAGACACTGATTCACCCCCCCTCTCAGTGTCTTTGGGACTGTCCTAGCATCTAACATTTAACAGATTTTGAGATAAGATTATCTAGTTGATTCATCATAATTTTCAATGGTCTGCATGATGTTCTCATCGAGTTATGAGATCCAATATTAAGATTGATATTCAGTTGTTCATGTTATTTGGTATTCTGGTTTGTGCTCCGAATTTCTCCAGAATTATTATATCTTTAGTTGCAGATGTGTTTTAGATGCTAATGTGTGTACTCAATTTGATTGGTTCATGATTTGGATGTCCACAAGTGAATATTTCATGCTGATAGTTAATTATGTGATGAATACTAAGAGGGGGGGTGAATTAGTATGCCAAAAATTACTATAAGCAAACTTTTAAATAGTTTAGCAGATAACCGGTGCAGCAGATTCACTAATAAACTGGTTAAGATAAATGCAAACCAAATAGAAAACAAATCATTCACCCAAAAGAGCACAATCACTATCACACAAGATATTTGACATGGAAACCCAAATGGGAAAAACCACGGTGAGCAGAAACTCACAAGTAACTATCTGTAGAATAGTAACCAGGCTGGTTAAGCTCATACAATGTTATTCACTAGAACAAATCCTGTTAGGAATCTAAATCTTTGTTAGGAGATAAGTCCTATTAAAGACTACCCGTTAGAGGATTTAAGATCCACGGTTGTGAACCACCTTGTTAGAGGATTTACAAAGGCTTTCCTGAGCCTACCCGGTTAAGGGCTTTAGAATTATCAAAGATGTGAGTAATCAACAAGTGAATGATCTAGCTAATAGCATAGTCTTCTTAATTAGATCCTTGATAGCTCCTTGTTAATGCATTTCAGCATTACTTCAGTCTTCTATATCTCCACACTCTAACTCTTCACACAAACCTAACCTTCTCTTCAATGATCGCACATTAACCTTTTCTATTCTATATCCCATACATGCAAAACCTAGACATGATGTCCTTATAAAGGAATCTGAATTCATGTCGGTCCAATGAGATTAGACTACAATTTCCTAAGTACAGTGCATCTAGATACATTTGGCAACATGACACAAACACACCACCAAAGTGTCGGTGGATGATAACTCATCACACATTACAGTAATACTGGTTGGTAACTCATCACATATATATATTGGTTAATACAATATACCAATTACCAGTTGTCAAAAATGAAGACCAGAAGATTGTAGTGTTCTGATTAAAAATTAACTACTGCTTGGGTCCTTCATTCCGCTTGAGATCCTCGTACCTCTTGGGGTCTTCAGTCAATCTATGATCGACAAACCATCTTCTGCAAAATATCGATAGTCTAGAGACTATACATTCAATGACATACAATACCGGTTGGAACAATTACCGGTTGAGCATAACTCATACATCAAGAAAGTGCGTGTCCATCAATAAAAATCAAAACATCATCAAAATGCCAACAATCTCCCCCTTTGGCATTGATGGAAACACTTAGGAAAATTTTGATATCTAAATGTTTTACAAAAAAGATGCTACAATCAAAATTACTCCCCCTAAGCATATATACTCCTTCCTTTACAAAAATGACAAGTAAGTTCAAGAAATGGTAGCATTCACCAAAAATTTAATGTACACTACTCCCCCTTTGCCAACAATGACAAAGTTATGTAAAGTATCCCCTTTTCCTTATACAATAAAATAGAGTAGATGTTCATGACAATAAGGAATGAAATTTCTCAAAAATAGATTTAAAGTTCTGCACAAAAGTTTTCATGTCTAATGTCCATGACTCAAGTAAGGAGGTAGCAGTCTCACTTTTAGTCTTCATCTGGAATGCCAATTCTTCCATTGCATCGATGGTACTCATCTCTTGAGTTACTGTGATAACTTCCAAGTTGAGAAAACATCTCTGAAGAACCTGCATTTTTGGCAATAGGAGCAGTTGAAGCTCCTACAAATCTTGAGTCTGGTTGCTGATCTCTAAGTCCATCTTGGAAGTCTGATGCTGAAAATGATGAACAATTTGTCCATAGACAGTGAATAAATCATAGGGCATCTTGAAATTGCAAATATATTCATGTAACTCTGATTGGAGTTGAGCTTTCTATTTGAGCACATCTTCACAAAACATATGGGGTTGGCAGATTTTACTCAGAAGTAATTTACCCTCACTCGTAGAAACATTGATATCATTCTTCTGCTTCAGTAGTTGTGTCCTAAGTTCATTCATTTTCTTGACTAAGGTCATATTGAGTGCCTTTTCACGGTTCTTTCTTGCAGTTCCTTGAGCAACATCCTCCAAGCATTGTACCTAGTCCTCCACTATGGTACAAAGAATTTTGAGCTTGGATAGAGAGGAGTTGGTACTGGGGAGGTTAGTACCAGGAATTAGACTGGTAAGGGTGTCAACAACAATTTTTATGACATCCTATTCTTTCTTCCTCTACAATTCTTCTAGTCTCTCCTGTGCAAGTTTGATGCCTTGAAGTAGCTCAGACTCATCTACTGATTGAGTCAAACATGCAAGAGTTAGATAAATAGGACTGGTGGAATCAACCTGCTTGGTTCGATCACCAGTTGCCTGAGGAGTCTACCCTCCTTGTTTGGTCTTGATCTCTACTTGTTTTCTCTTTCCTACTTCTTTCTCTTCTTCCACTCTTTTCTTCTTCTTTCTTTTTCTCTAACTCTTTCTTTTTCTCCTCTTCTTATTTCTTCTCCATTTCTTTCTTTTGGTCCCGTTCCTACTTTTTCTTCTCTTCCTCCTTCTTCCTTTCTTCTTCCTTCCTCTTGTCTTCTTCTTTCTTCTTCTCTTCTTCTTTTCTCTTATCTTCTTCTTTCTTTTTCTCTTCCTCTTTTCTCTTATCTTCTTCTTTCTTTTTCTCTTCCTCTTTTCTCTTGTTTTCCTCTTGCCTTGCTTTTTCCTCTTGTTCTTTCTCCACTTTCTCTTTGTCCTGTTTCTCTTTCTCAGCTTTTTCTTTGTCAGGAGTGACATCCTCATTATCTAATGCATCAACATCAATAGGGTCATTTTGTTCTGTCACTCTTTCACCTTAACTACCAAATACCTCATTTGATTTGACTGAGGATAGGTCAGGTTCTTGATCAGCTTGCTTAGCAGCTTCAGATACTTGGTGCATTTTGACAGCAACCTTAACATGTATATGTGTATCTTTTTCTACTTCAAAGGTTTTACCTTCTAGTATCCTGAGTTGCCTCCTTCTCATAAAGAAAATACCTTTATTCTTATCAATAATTTCAAATAACTCAGAATTTGAAGCACTAGGAAAGTACTGTGCAAAAAATTTCTCCCTAATCTCTTGTTCTCTTTCAATGGAAATGTGCCATTTATTATCCAAAGAATTATATAAAGAATTTGGAGTAATAGATTTAATCTCAGAAGCTGACCGATCATTAATACATAGATATTTAATGACCTCCTATTCTACCTCCTCTTTCTCACTATCATTAAAGTCATCAAAATGTTCCTTTAAGTCATCAAGCAATTTCCTCCTAATGTTCTTTATTGTCCTCTGACAATGTGTCATTGGTTTATAAGAAGTAATATCTATATTTACCAGTGCAGAAGTTGCTGGTACATTACTGGTAGACTTCGGTTTTTTGCTTGATTGCCTTGACTTCTTTATTTCAATCTTCGGTTCAGTGTCCTCTGACTCCGGTGAGTGATTCCTAGACTTCCACTTCCTCTGGAATACTTTTGCCAGAATAATCTCAGGTTTCTTTTTGGCTAGTGACCACTTGGTCACTTTTGAACTAGCATATGTAACCGGTGTTGATATCGATGGCACTACTTTTCTCTTTTTCTGCTTTGGTTCCTCAATTGGTGTGACCCTCTCCAAGTAGGTACAGGTTCTTTTCTTCTTTGCATCCAATGGTGAGGCAAGTAGGGTAGAGGCATACCCGATCAATATGTCATTCACCACTTCATGCCCCATAGGGTCAACTACTTCCTTTCTAGGTTCCACAACTTCCATTATGCAGTGATCTATCCTTATTATGAAGCAAATGTCATCTTCATACATCTTCACTAAATCACCAGATATCCTCATTCTCTGGTTCATCTTTTGTTTGAATTCATCAAAATACTTATTTAGATCCTTAGGATATGCAGTTCCCACTACTTGTAGACTCTCCTTAATCTGTTTGGAAACTGGTAGGTCAGTAGACCATTGAACATCACTGACTCTAGGGAAATAACCTTGAAAATAGAAGAATAGACCAACCAGAAGTTGGCCAAACTTGAACCTCAATGATTTATCCTATTTGATGGATTTCAGATTCTCCAACAATTGCTTCTGTAAACAATTACCTAGGTCATATTCATTATCTTCCTTAATCATCTTGTAAGAAGCATTCACCATAGCAATAGGGACAAAATTCATTCTGCTGACATAAAATATCCTGTAACCAATCACCATGCAAGCATATTTTACCAGATCATCAAAAATGGTGTTGACGGTCATTGCCCGTTGGTCACTCATAGAACCGGTGAGATCTGTCATTTTAGTTTTGGTGACCTTCTATAGAATTGGTACTTATCCAACATTGCAGAATCTGGTGATGGCATGAATCACTTCTAGTGTAATGTCATGAGTCCGCTCGAGATAAATCTTGTCACCATGCACTCTGTTGAGGATAATGCGAATATGTTCTTCTGTAAATTCTTCTAGAAAGTATACCGCATTGTGTAGTTTCATCTTCTCAAGGATTCTATACTTCAGTTTGATCTTCTTTTCATCTCCATAGAACAAACTTAGCTAGGAGTGAATTACTAGGGATCCTAGGTCTTCCAACTTACAGTCTATATACCTTGAAATATCTCCCTCGACAATAACTCCAGCGGGAATTTGAGATAGGGCATTGTATCTCATTTTCTTTTGAAGAAACTTAGGTGTATCTACGAGTGCACTAGAACTAGAATACGATGCAGAAGCCATAACCAAATGATAAGAATTTTTTTTGAAAAATACCTTCACAATCTGAATTTTAGGTTTTGCCAATATCATACACAATGCACCACTTCAATTGCTAGTTCACCGCTTAGTGTTCTTCACTGATTGCTTGAAGATGATTGCAAGATTTCGCACAAGATTTCATCAAAATCTAAACAAATCACTCTGGTTGCTCTCCTCTTGAAAATTATTCTTTCAAAATTAGATAAGTAAAAATGATGACAAAAACCCCTTTTAAACAAACTCTCACCGACCATAATAAATGCATCACTACTAGGGTACAAACCCTAATTTACCTTTTACTGCTTCAGATCTTCTACCGATTGACAGGTAACATATACCGATAAAGGTCTTTACCGATATAAACTAGGGGTTCAAAATATTTTACCGATATGTTCCCCTTAAGCTTTTCTGAAGCTCAGTTTGCCGGTTTAGAGACTTCCACACTAGGTGCAGAAATAGGTTCATCTTGTGATTCTTCTTCTGATTTCTTTTTCCAAGTTTTATTCATTTCCACCTAAACAGTTTCAACATCAAGCTTGCCTTCTAGAGTGATCGGTATATCACCCGATAGGATCTTTCTTAGTCTGCAAGTTCTGGAAGTGTGTCTCGGTCTGTTGCAATGATAGCATACCATTCCAGGTGTTCTCCATGGTCCATTATTCATACTTCCATTCTTCTTCCTGCATGTTGCAGTAGTGTGACCACTACCATGACAGATCAAACAAGTTTCTCTCCAACTATTTTCTGCTTGATAACCAACTGACTGATGGTCATAGGTATTGTATCGGTTGGGATTTCGGTTCATAGGAAGTTACAGGATAACTCCTTGAGTCCTTGGAGGATATCTCCTAGTATTGTGCAAAACTGACCTACATTCAAATGCTCTATGCCCAAACTTGTTGCATGCATAACAGTTTCCATTGAATCTATTGGATCTAGGCACATTGTTTTGAAAATAAGGAAAATTGTTGTAGTCCTTGCTTCTACACACATTGGCAGTATGTCCCTATTTGAGACATTTAAAGAAGATAGGTTTAAATTTTTACTTACCTTTACCCTTAGATGTTGGTTGCTTCTTTGATGCTTTAGTTTTTGTTCTAGAGGTCTCACCTTACTCATACCTAGAGAAACCAAGTCCAGTGGTATCCTTTGTTGGCTTTGTCGATTCTAGCTTTTGCTCTAGCTTAGTAGTACTCTGATTGGATTTGGCAAGTATCTCCTTTGACTCAATAAGTTCCTTGGAAATAGTAGCATTTGATTCCATCAAGGTTGCATTCTCAGAAATAGCCATGTTTTGTTCACCTTGCATTTCTTCTTTTTCCACTTTACTCTCCTAGAGATGAGCGGTAAGGGTACTGATTTCTTGCTTTAGCTTGGAGATCTCATGATCTTTGTATTTTACCAGATCTTCAACTTTCCTTCTGTTCTCAAGCTCCTGATTCATTCTAATAGTTAGTCCTTCCAACTCCCTTCTCAGGTTGACTTTAGATTCATTCAGGTTTTCAACTTCTTCAACTAGGGCATCCATGTTGGCTTCATCAGAAGAGCTATTTTCAGTAAGTTCCATCAGTTTCTTAGCATGATCTCTTCTCTTGGCCAAAGAGGCTTTATACTTGACTTTGAGTTCATCATAGGCTCTCTCAGTTTGAGTGAGATGATGAGTAAGTTCCCTCACACTGTATTCCCCCATATCTCCTTCCAAGTGGTTAGACTTATAGAAAGGTTGTCTCTGATACCAATTGATGAACACTAAGAGGGGGGGGTGAATTAGTATGCCAAAAATTATTGTAAGAAAACATTTAAATAGTTTAGTAGATAACCGGTGTAGCAGATTTACTAATAAACCGGTTAAGATAAATACAAACCAAATAGCAAACAAAGCATTCACCCACAAGAGAACAATCACCATAACACAAGATATTTGATGTGGAAACCCAAATAGGAAAAACAACAGTGAGCAGAAACTCACAAGTAACTATCTGCAGAATAGTAACCAGACCGGTTAAGGTCATACAATGTTCTTCACCAGAACAAATCCTGTTAGGAATCTAGATCTCTGTTAGGAGATAAGTCCTGTTAAAGACTACTCATTAGAGGATTTAAGATCCACAGTTGTGAACCACCTTGTTAGAGGATTTACAAAGGCTTTGCTGAGCCTACCCGATTAAGGGCTTTAGACTTCTCAAAGATGTGAGTAATGAATAAGTGAATGATCTAGCTAATAGCACAATCTACTTAATTAGATCCTTGATAGCTCCTTGTTAATGCATTTCAGCATTACTTCAGTCTTCTATATCTCTACACTCTAACTCTTCACACAGACCTAACCTTCTCTTCAATGTTCACACATTAACCTTTTCTATTCTATATCCCATACATGCAAAACCTATACATGATGTCCTTATAAAGGAATCTGAATTCATATCGGTCCAATAAGATTAGACTACAATTTCCTAGGTACAGTGCATCTAGACACATTTGGTAACACAGCACAAACAAACTACCAAAGTGTCAGTGGATGATAACTCATCACACATTATAGTAATACTGGTTGGTAACTCATCATGGATATAGATTGGTTAATACAATATACCGATTACCGGTTGTCAAAAACGAAGACCGCAATATCGTAGTGTTCTGATTAAAAATTAACTACCACTTGGGTCCTTCATTCCACTTGAGATCCTCGTGCCGCTTGGGGTCTTCATACCACTTGGGGTCTTCAGTCAATCTGTGACCGGTAAACCATCTTCTGCAAAATACTGATAGTCTAGAGACTATGCATTCAATGACATACAATACCGGTTGGAACAATTACCGGTTGAGCATAACTCATACATCAAGAAACTGTGTGTCCATCAATGATAATCAAAACATCATCAAAATGCCAACATTATGATATTGTTCTTGAGCTTCTGTGGTGAGATGGTGATGATTATGGTAATTTGAGTTGTTGCGGTTGTTGTGGTACAATTCATGTTGCTTGTGAATATTTCTAGATCATGTTCTATGTGTATTGGTGGTTTGCATTGATCATTGTGCACGTTATTGAATATTTTCTTGGTTTGATGATGTTCTTTGTGTTATGTGACATTATTTGGGTTGTAGTGTGTTGTGGATGATCAAGGCATAATTATTGGAGGTGTTGCATGTTTGCGGTGTTGATTTGGGTCTAGACTATATCTTAGCAGACATTCTTTTTGTCTGCATATGTTGTTGTAGCATGTGAGGTTATTATTTTGTAATTTGTATTGAGGGTTTAGCTAAACTTGAAATATAGGTTGATATCTTGTATAAATAAATGTAATAATCATGTAAGATTGAGAGTATGTGATCCTTGAGTGAGTGTATGATCAGGTTGTATGTGTGAACAAGTGATTTGATCTTTCAAAAGTGAAGGAGATAAGATAAGTGTTGTAGAGAAGACTATGTGCTTAACCAGAACTGTACTCAGGCATATGCAGATGCTATTTTTGTAGTTCATATAATCTGGATTGTTGTTCGAATGCTTTTTTAAGTCAATGAGACTTATTGTAAGGCAATGAGCCTTCCCTTAAGGTTGTATCCTTTTTGGGTTTCATGTATTTGAGAAGTGAGCTCTAAGCAGTGTGACTGAATACACATGCATTCCCCATTGTAATATTGCTGGACATTGCTGCTGCTAGGATATATTGTTGTCATTGTTGTCAATATATTCTTTCTTTGGTGATTGAAGATTAGTTTATTGGGATCATGGCTTGGTGTATGGAATATATCTAGTATGATTGTATTGGTCTTGGTGATCTGAAAAGCTTAATTGATTATATCAGATGATCCAATTTTTATAGTTTGTTTATCTAATCAATGCTTTGCAGAGTTTGGTATTTCCTCCAGTATATTCTGGTGTGATCAACTCATGATTTGAGTTTTTGAAAGATTATTTAGGATGGTCTTGTGTATCTTGATTTCAAATAGTTTGTGGTTTGATGCTCTATAAGTTATCTTTTCTTCCTTACAGTTGTTGTTGTTTGTGTATTCTTGAGGTTCTGATGTTGATCGATGAAGATTTCATAAGTGGTGTTGGTACAACTGTTATTGATGGTTCTAACATTCTTGCTAGTGTTTCCTAAACATGTCCTATTTGTTTTGGTGATCCACATTGATCATTGTGCATGTTCTTGGTGATTTTGTTGAACCAATGATGTTCTTCGTGTTATGCAATTTTCCTATTGGTGTAATGTGTTGCCGTTGATCTTGGCAAGATTACCTGTGGTGTTGATCATTTGGATATTTGATTTAGGCCGATGTTATGTCATGTATATCATTATATTTCTCCAGTGGTCAATCTTTGTATCATGTGATGTAATTTTGTAATTGTGAGTTAAGGGTTTAGCTGACCTTGTTGTCAAGGTTGATGACTTGTATAAATAAGTGATATTGTCATGTAATTTAGGTATCAAGGGTTGTGTCTGCATTATCAAAGAGAGGTGTATGTGTGAACAAGTGATTCATCCTTCAACATTATGATTGAGAAGATATTGGTGTTGTAGAGTAGATAATGTGCTTAACCAGAACTATCATCAAGCATTTGGAGATGCTTTTCTTTTAGTTCATTTCTTCCAGATTGTAGTTTGAATCTTGTTGTAATTCAGTGAGACTTCCCTGAGGGTTGTAGCTTTTTGGGTTATTATCTTTTGAGAAGTAAGCTCTAAGAAGTGTGTCTGAATGCATGTGCATTCCCCATTGTAATATTTTCATATACTACTACAGAGTATCATCTTATTGTGGGTAGGTTCCCATTGTGGTTTTTTACTTAATCAGGTTTTGCACGTCAAAATCTTGGTGTTGTGCCTTCAATTTTATTTTCCTGGTTATTGTTGTAGTTTATCATATCTAGTTTTGTGGTTAAGTTTGTAGATTCGGTGAAAACTGATCCACCCTTCCTCTCAGTTTTCCTTCATTGATATTGCCAAGGAGATCTGAGAAGGCAACTGGAAGTGGAAGTGTTATCTTTAAGAAGGAGATTATGAGATATGATGGTAGTAACTATGTTATACAGAGGAACAGAATGGAGGTGCACTTAATATGTCTTGGAGAAGATTACTGGAAAATTATAAAGAAAGCCTATTCTATTCCCCAGAATGGACCAATTACCCCTAATGAGATCAAGGAAGCTAAAAATAACATCAGAGAAAAGGAAGCATTGTTGAGTGTCCAGGCTGATTCAGAAATGATAAATGTAATGGTACTTCAAACCACACATTAGATCTGAGAGAAGCTTAAGGCCCTATATGAAGGAGATAAAAAGTTAAAGCTGCTAAGTTGCTAAGTTTGAAAGGGAAGTATGAGATGCTGAAGATGGGAGAAGATGAGAACATAAATACCTTTATGGCTAAGGTGAATGATCTTGTCCTAGGTATTAGATGTGCCAGTGGAACCCTTGAAGAAGATGAAATTATTGCTAAGGTGTTGAGATATTTTCCTCCTACTTATAAACATAAGGTATCTTCTATTGATGAGATCTGGAGTGTGACTATAGTGACAAGATATATGTTTGTTGGAAAGATTGCTGCATTTGAGCTGAGTGAATTTAGTGAATCACATGAAAAATCTGAGACAACATTTAGAGCATCTGTATCCAAAAAGCAAAAGAATGATCCTAAATAATGTAGAATATCTAGATATGAAAGAGAAAGAAAAGAGATGAAAGAGAAATAAAGAGAATTGGATGAGCTTGAAGCATTGCTTGCTTGAAGATTGCCTAAGGGAGCTAGTAAGTATGATGGAAAATTGCCTTTGAAATGTATCTCTTGTAATAAGTAAGGATATTTTGCTTCTAGATATTTGGAGAGAATGACTAAGTATGTTAGGGATGATAAATTTGATAAGCATGATATAAATGATAGGTATGCGAAGCATGAGAAGTATGATAAGCCTTACAAGTCTAATTGGAAGTATAAGCATAAGAGGAACTGCTACTATGCTTCTGATGAAGGTGTTATAGATGAAGAATCAAAAGGAGATGAATTTTTATTTATTTTTATCAAAGAAGATGGACCGGTGCTTGTTGATTCCACAAAATGCACTTTTGAGGAGAAATCTTTAGCTACTAAAGTTGAAGAAAAATATGAATGGGTGATTGACAACGACTGTTAACATCATATGATTGGTGAAAAAAGAAAATTTGTATGGAAAGGTATGATGGTGGAATAGTAAGATTTGGAGATTACAAAGCCTGTGTGATCCATGGTAGAGGCTCTATTTCTTTTGATAGTAAGAATAATACTGATGATGTCTTGTATGTTGAAGGTTTTAAGCATAATCTTTTAAGTGTTAGATAGATGGTTGACAAAGGTTATAATTTGCAATTCAAGAATGGTAAATGTGAGAGCTTAAATGCCTCTGGTATACAGATTGTTGGAAATTTGGTATTAAGTTGTCATTGATGTCAACTGGTTTAGGTAGGTCACCGGTAAGTAAGAAATGGTGACAGGGATAAGAAGATCCAAATAGAAGAACTACTACCGATAAATGTGACTTGTGACATCTAACTATAAAGAAGGCTTACTGGTAAGGCATAAACTAGGATGAAGGTTGTTTGTATGTTATGAAGGCACAAAAATCGGTAAATAGAATAGAGGGGATGTTTGATTGTCATATCGGTAACATAAACTAAACCAGTAGTCAACCTTGGTCAACAAAGTATGTCAAACTGACATAGGAATCCAAGAAAAGGTGGATGTCAACGAGCATGACAGTTGGATGCTAGGTGGAGGTATTGCATAGGTTGGTGGAGTGTGCATCGACACAACAATCAGTGAGTAGGTCAGCTTTAATGAGGAACCCGTAAGTCATGGAGGATGCCAGAATATTGCAGCTCCAGGAAGGAAAGATGGAAAAGTAGTTGTGCTAATTCTGCAACAAGATTTTATCTCCGTACCTGTTAGGTGAAGGAAACAACAAAGCCATTAATAGTGAGTGGCAAAGAAAAGAAGAAAAACATGGTGCACACCTCCTGAATTAGAAAATGCACATTGGATTGCACAGCTCTGTAGGTGATTGATCGATATCATGAAGATCCTATCCCTAAAAAGAAGATAAGATAAAATCATCTTTGAAATGAGTTGAAGAAGGAAAACCTAACATGACAGTGTTTGAATGCATTCTTTGTAGGAATCCACAAACATAAATACATCAGATCGAGACAAAAAAGATTGATGCTGGAGGAGGAGAAGAAGATTGAAGAGAGATAGAATACAGAGTAGAATCATCTCACTTAGAATTTATTCTAAGAAATTTGCAGAGTGAGTCATCAAGCAATCTGGTGAGAGAGGGTTTAACCGACAATGATTGAATACCAATATAACTACAGCTAGTTTCAATAGTTGAGCAAACCTGTAGTACCCCTACCCTAATCAATTTCTAATCTTGGTTTAATCTTGGTCAGTTTATCTTAATATAATGTTATAGTCAGATGTTTGAGTTAATGCATAGCTGTTGATGTGGTTTTCACACTAGTTGTATGCAAGTTGTTCAGTGTTCCTTTTTCATGGTATTAATATCGAGCTAACGCTTTCATTAAGTTTATATATGTATGCATGTATGACTCTTGGTTGCAGGAGATTTCAGGTACAATGTCACATGAGTGCGAGGTTTTGTCTTCACCTGGATTTGCAGGTTTGAGTGTACCTCTTTTAATCCTTAGAGTTGGATTAGGTGGTCATAAGACCCTAGTTGACCATAGTCGTGCTCAAGTGAGCATCGTCAGTCGTCATTGGTATTCCCTTTTGGTTGGGTTTGCGAGTCGTCTGTCTGGTTGACCTTCTTGGTTTGCGTGTTTGGTGTGTATGGTTAAATTAAGTAAATAGTCCTTAGTATTTAATTTGATTAAATATGTGTTTATGCATTAAAGATTAATGGACTAAATTAATCGGGATTTCTTTATGTGAATTATCGTTGATTTGAATTGCTCGATTTAAATTGGGAACAAGTTCAATTAAATGGTTAATTTTAATATTAAATGCATTTTGTATATGTTGTTGAAAAAGAAAGATTTGAATTTAATTGCAATACAATTAATTTAATCTTTTGGCATTTTTGAAATAGAAAGGTTAAATTTCAGTTGAGTGAGAAAATCAATTTTGAATTGAAAAACAATTTAATTTGTTGATATAGTTGGAAAATAGTAATTTTTGGGAATTATTTTTAAATAAAAATTTTAATTCCAAAAATGAAATTTTGGTCAACTCTTCCTTATAACATAGACTTTTGGAAAATTTAGGAGGATTGATATTTTTGGAAAAATGTTTGTTGGAAAAAATTTTTTGGGATGAAATTTGGGGGTTTTGGGAAGGAAGGTTTTTGGGAGCTTGCAGGTTGGGGCTCTCCTTCAACTCTCTTCCAGGAATGCGTATGGAGGTAGGGAGTATCTTATTTATCTTCCTTGTTACCATAGAAATGGTATGTTAGTTGAATGAAAAATGCTTGTTGTTAAAGATCCAATCTTTTAAAATCGATCTTAGATTTAAGTTGGATATGTGATTTTAAAACTATGCATATGACTGGTGTTCTTGCAAAAATAGTGGAATCATGGTGTTAAAAATGGTTCTTTTTGCCCATATATGGATTTTTGTTGAAAAAAATTTAATTGGGGTTTTGATATTCCTCAATTTGTTTTGGGTGTTTGAAACCCATTTGTGTTTGGAAGGATGAACACCCATAAAAAAAAAATTGAAACCAAAACATATTTCATACCAAACTGATTTTCATGGCAAATCGAAACTATGTTTTAAAAAAAAAAAGAGAATATTTTAGTCTCTGGGAGACTGTATTTTTTTGACTGTGCATTTTATGTTTTTTTTGTTTTCGTAAAAAAAAAAAATAGAAACGTGTTTTTTTTAAATGTTTTTTTTTAAATAAAAAAAATATATATTATAATTTAATATTATAATAAATGTATTTTTTTAATTAAGTTTATTTTTTTAATTATGATTAAATATTCTTTAAGTAATAAATTATGATTAATGTGTTATTAATTATTTGTATAATGGAAAGTGTATAATAATTAATACTCAAATTTAATTTTATTATTAATGAATATTTTTCTAATTAAATACTTAATTTGTTAATTCCATTATTAATTATTAATTTGTTATATTTAATTAATCGTGGATTAATAGATATATTCATTAATTAATAGTTAATTTTGGATTCTTCTATATGTGCGAAGGGAAGTAATTTTTGGATTTTGGAAATGATTATCTTCATTTGGATTCCGTATATATTTATGTTTCCTTGATCCGTATAGTGTAACTGGGCTTGGAAAATATGAAACTGTAGAGATTGGTTTTGAACTAGTATGTCAATGATGTTTTAATTGGAGATTAAATATCTTATTTAATTGGTTAATGGTTGTCTGATTTTATGAATGTGAAATTGGTTTAAGAACTCATTATGGCTTTTATGTGTGTTCGATGCTATGAACATCAGTGAGTTAGAAAACCAAGAACAACCTATACCTAGATGAGGTAGATAACTGCAATCTATTATAGATCATGTAGAAAACTTGATCAACTTTTAATGTTTAGATCAATTCGGAAAAGATTGTATCTGCAGATTATTACTTATGCGATTTTAATTTCTGTATTCGCTTTTGCTTACGTAATGGCAAGTCGTGCTTTGTTTGATGGGACCCTGTCGTATGGATTGATTTGGGGTACCTGTTTCAGTCCTCGGTTCCGAGTTGACTGTTGTTTTGTGGTGGTGTCGTATTTGGTCATTTCCTCTATGTGGGTGTCGAATGATGATTCATGGTTGACCTTAGTCGGTCAGGTCTCTAGTTAGAGTATCGTCTATCAGTGCACCTCGTATGAAGTCATGTTTGACCAAATGGTGGATTTCTCCATTTTGAACTCCGTTCATCTGACCATGTCTATTCTTTGGTTTTTGAGTTCGTCTGAGTATAGTCTAAGTGTCGTATGGGAAAGTGGCTTTCGATTGGGGGTCACGCCCAAAGTGGCTGCTGGGTAACCCATCGAAAGTGAGTCTAATAAGTGATAACCTAACAGTAGATTAGAATGTTAATCTCTAAGTAAGATAATTGTGCCTCACACATGGGACGAGTGCTAACATAGACTCAACATGTTGTGAGAAGGCCTGAAATGGCAAACCATCATCCTTGTCTTCATGAAAGGATGTGTGGGTCCACATGAGACTTGGATGGGCCGGAGGCTCAGATTAGGTTGCCAGGGTAACCCAATGTATGGGGTCCGGACCTATGAAGACCTGCCATGGTAACCATACCAAGTTGTGTGATGACACTTGTCCCTACGTTCGCTAGTGTGTTGTCGTTTTGTCTTGTTAGGAGCACTTTTGTGGGTCGCCCTATTGTCTTTGCCCTTGTAAGTACTTGGTTTCATGATAGACCTTGGGTGGTGATGACTCAGTTTTGTGGATGCTCCAATGGACCTTTATATTAGCTTTGATTATGTTCAGCTGGATCCTTTTCTTTTCAGGGATCGTTTATGTATTAATTGACCGATGTGGTCTTTTGTATATTGTTTATGTTTTGCCTTGATGGTGGGATTGTAAATGGTGTAACCTCTTGTATTCCTAACTTTATTAATTACCAGAGGGGTCTTGTAGTTGAGCAGACTCGAAGATGTAGCCCTTTAGGGGTGAACTCCGAGATCATTAGGGTGTTATGTGATGTTATTCTCTTATGTTTCCCTTATTCAACTTTATCATGTATGAATAGCTTATGTTAGAATGTATAAGTGGATAAGATGGAATTAACTTTAAATGCTTATATGCAGTCCTTCTTGAATGCCATTTTGATCAAATGCATAAGTGGTTTAGATGAGATTTATCGTAGATGCATGTATGCAATCATCTTTTAAAATGCAATAAATTGGAATATGAAAGAATGTAACTTAGAGTAATGGAATATATTCAGTTGTTGTTAAGGAAATTAAGTATGCTTGAAAAGATCTCATATGTTTATGATGAAATTCTGGTGTGTTAGAATATCAAATGTATGGCTTGTATTTTAATGAAAAGCTTGAATGAAGATTATGAATAGATCTTAATGGATGAATCTTTGCTTGTGATTTATATTTCCGTCTTCTGAAAGAAATTATCCTGATTAAGAATTATCTCGTTATTAAGATAATCAACTTATTGGATTAATTGTGTGAGTTAAGTGAATTGTGAAATTTAAGTAATCTCGTTGGGAAACTCTTTAGGTGTTAGTTGATGTCTTCCACTATGTAATCTGAATCTTTGATATCTTGTTGTATCTTAATGTGGTGTAACTTTAAAAAAAAAATTATTGCACTCTATTCTTGTGTTTTGGCTTATCCCTTCGGGGTTTCCTGGTGGGGCATTACAAAATCGGTGAGGTGTGGCAGAGCAAGAAGGCATCCAAGGGTGACATAGTGAGTTGTGAGACTATGAGAGAGTGAGAGAATAGAGGCCAAGAATTAGAGAGAGTGATCTCACAACTGGCAGTGTGAGATCCAGTAAAGAAGAGAAGATTGTCAATCGACAATAACATATTTGATCAAGAGTTGCAAAACTCATTTTGCAACAAGAAGCCATAACTGTATATAAATTGTATTTTCAATATACATCACCAAGTTGGATCTTGGTGTAGGGGTTGGTGCCCTAAATCTTTGTAATTCAATGTTTTACTTTGTGACGCTGGGTTGGAGCAGTAGTCTCCAGCAGCATTTCTCACCAAGGTTTTTCCCATATTGGGTTTTCCTTATACATCTGGTGTTGTGGGTTACATTTGTGTGATTGTCTTCTTTGGTCTCATCATTTGCTTTACTGGTTTATTTGTTTAGTACTAAAGATAACAACCAATATTCTGAAGTTGTCTTAAAAGAGAAAAGAGTTTAGGAACCATTGATTCACCCCCTCTCAATGGTACTCTGTGTTCAACAATTGGTATCAAAGCGTAGGTTCCCATTTATTTATAAACCTTGGGTAGACTCTAGACTTAGAACACAATGGAAAGAAATGAATCTACTTCCTCAAAATCCCCCATGTTTGATGGATCCAACTATGCCTTCTGGAGTAGAAGAATGGAGACCTATATTTCCTCTCTTGGTTTTTATGTGTGGATGTCTGTCAAGAGTGGGTATGTTGTCCCTAGTGTTCCTCCCACTTTTCCGGATGCCAACAAGGAGTATGAGAATAATTCAAAGGCCAAACATGCTATCTTGAGTGGACTGTCTGATAATGAGTTTATCAAGGTCATGCACTATGCATCTCCCAAGGAGACTCAGGATAAAATGTAGAGGTTATTTGAAGGAGATGCAAAAGTCAAAGAGGCCAAGCTACAAGCACTAAGGGGCAAACTTGAGGGCATCAAGATGAAGGATGATGAAAACATTGCAGACTACCTTCACAAATTTGATGAAACTGTGAACACCATCAAGGGACTTGGAGAAGATATTGCAGATGAGATCCTTGTTAAGAAGATGCTTAGATCTCTTACACCTAAGTATGATACAAAGGTGTTTGCCATAGAAGAAGCCAAGGATCTAAAGATCTTTACAATGGATGAGCTATTTGGCTCACTAACAACCTATGAGATGAGAATGATCGGTGATGCTTCTTTAAGGAAAGAAGCAACATTCAACACCACCCAAAAGGGCAAAGAAGTAGTTGCTCATAAAGGATCCAATGAAGACTCTGATGCAGAGGTAGCAAACTTTGTCAAAAATCTCAAAAGAGGATCCAACAAGTATAAAGGAAATCTACCACTCAAATGTTTCAACTGTGGTAAGGTTGGAAACTTTGCTGCAAAATGTCTTGTTATGCCTTGCATACCTAACCCCATTAGTTTCCTTGTTTTTAAAATATGGGTCCCTCTTTTTGCTTTTTTGTAGCTTTTTTTTTTTACTTTTTCCCTGGACACTTCGAAACCCCGGAACCTTAGAGTCCCAAGGAGTCCTTTGTTTGTTTTTCTTAGTCCTACCCCGAAACCTCGGAGTCCCGAAGTAGGTGTTTGTTTGCTTGTGCACAACCTTAGATCCCCAAAGTCCCAAAGTCATGCCTTGTCCTTTTCATTGAAGCCTCAAAACTTCGGAGTCTCGAGTTCTTCATGTTTTGTTGTTTTGTCCCTTTTTACCCTGTAGTCCCGAGGGATTTTTCTTGTTTTGCTTATTTCGCAATTCACCCTGGAACCTCATAGTCCTGAGGTGAATTTTGTTGTCTTTTTGTTTGTCACCTCGGAAGTCTGAAACCCCAGACTCTTGAGGTCTTGTTTAAGGAAATCGTACAGACGAAGTTTGGGGGGGGGTATCAATAAGAGTAATTAACTTTTCTAAGTTTATTTGTGCACTCAATTTTTTCAGAGCTTCTAGTTGCGACCTCCCAACTTCACATCCCTGTGTTGACAAGCGTTTTGCATTTTTTCTAACCATGTTGGTAGATTTTTCTCCCTCCTCATGTTTACGTGTTTAGATCTTTTGTTTCTTTTAGTTTTTTTAGTTTAGATTTTCCTTTTAGGTTTTCCTCATTTTGTGCATTTTTCCCACGTGCCCTAGTTTTCCTCACCTTGAAACCCTAGAGTTCCAGGTTGGGTAGTTTTCTTCACCTTGGAACCCGAGAACCCCGAAGTCCTAAGGTTGGTTCTTTTGGTCATGCCTTAACCCCGAAACCCCGAAGTTCCATATCATTTTGAAATTTATGAAGTGAACTACCCTAGACCTTGGAACCCCAGAATCTCGGAGTCCCGAGGTCCTTCCTTATTGGGCCTCTGCTTTAACCCTGGATCCCCAAAGTTCCAAAGCATCTTCTTGGTGGCTTATTGAACTACCCCAGGATCCCGAAATTCTGAGGTCCTAAAGTTAACCTTTCCTATTTTACCCCAGAACCCTGAAGTTCCGGACTCCATTTGTTTTACCTACCCTGGAACCCTGGAGTTACAAAATTTGTTTTTCAAGTTTATGCTAACCCCAAAACCCCGAAGTTCTAAGGTCAGTTATCTTATGAGGAAATTATCCACCATGGAACCCTAGAATCCCAAGGTGGATGACATTGTTGATATTTTAAGTATGTAATGGATTAATTCATGATTCTTTCTTGCAGATCAGAGCATTTAGATGGACCCAGCTTCCAGCAAGAGAGGCAAGGAGTTAGACAAACTCCCCGTAACCATGAAATATCAATATCAAGGATAGGTTTATGTTTCAAATTTGGATGACCAAATTAAATGGGTGACAGATACAGAGGTGGGGCATATCGAGTTGGAGGATATCAAGGCACAATTAGATCAACCAAGGATAGAGGCCCTGCTAAGGAGAATTAAGAGATCAGGCCTAGTGGAGGCAACTATTTTCTCGTAGTCAGTCCAAGCTCCTAAATTCATCATGATTGTTGCACAGTTCTATAATGCAGATACAAGAAAGTGCATAGATTGTCAGAGAAGAACAATAATTAATGTTTCAACATATATTATGGGATTTGTGTTTGGCATCCCTGCGAGAGATGAGCTATTCCTAACTACCGAAGAAGAAGTTGTCAGAGTATAGAATGGAAAAATTGCTTCAAACAAGAAGCATATGAATGAGAACTAGTTGAAAGAGGAGAGGAAGAGAGGGCTAAAAGCCATAGATGTTTTGAGGGAGGACTTTAAGGAGCCACAACAAGATTTGATCATCATGTTGAGCAAGGCCTTCAACAAGCCAGATTGTCGACACTTTCATCCATGGATGTTCCATTTCATGACAACTATCCTTATAGGGAAGTAATACTTTGATTGGGCTCAAATCCTCTCTGATAACATCTATAAGAAAATGAAGGAAGTACATCAAATGAACAAATTATTTTTCACTTCCTATGTTATCTAGGTGGCTGCCCAAGTAGGTAAATTCCTAGGACTATAGATAGAGGGCCAACTAGGAGATGAGGAAGGGCAGAAAAGGGTGTGGGAGTATTACTCACAACTCCCTCTAAACAATACAAAGGAACACTTTAAAAGGATCAATGATGCCTTCATCTTCCCTGTTATCATCAAACTCACATGTGATATAGGTTACAGGATAAGCTCTGAAGCAATGATGATCATCCAATAATGGGCATGTTGGTTCATTTAGAGCCAACACTCTACATAAATTAGGGTTAGTGGATTCACAGGGAACCCTATGCTATTGACGTGATATTTCAATGATCACACCATTTTGTTAGAATATGTAAGGCAAATGCTCGACCTCCAATCTCTTTTTTCCTTGAAACACAAAGCCGGAATAGATTTTTTAGTTTCCATTGGATATTTTTCCTGTTCAAAAATTGAAGTAGCAAAGACAATAGAGAGGGAGCTCCAGGATCTAAATCTTAAATAATATAGTTATGCAAGGGAGTATTATGATCCCTATGGAAATCTCAAACAAACCATGCCAAAAGCATATGGGGGGCACAAGCCTAGATTGGAGGACTTTTGGGTAAACCTCCAAGACAGTTTTGAGGTTAGAGAAAATAATTATTGTAGGCTTTCAGTACCTTAGATTAGGAATTTTCAAATAGAAACCAATCTCCCCAAAGAACTAAGAGATGATGGAGAGTTATTAGACCCTGTATATAAAGAACAAGAAATTGATAGGAAGCCTCTCTCTCCTATAAGGTGGTTGACACATGAAGATACATATATAGACAAAATAACTCAAATGGTTGTAAACTGAACTAGACAGTGGCTCAGTTTGAGGGTTAGGCAAAGTGCTTCAAAGAGGAAGAAGAAGGAATCTACCTCAGGTGTGCCCCAATCAAGGGGTTATAAGAAGTATGTCCATAAAATGAGGTCAAGCTCCCAGAAGAATACTTCCACTGACCCAGATGAAGTTGCTGAGCCCGAAGAGAGTACCGAGGAATTGTCGAAGAAGGTTAAGGAACAAATGAGAAAATCTGAACTCTTGGAAAAGGTTGCAGACTTTGGAGTGAGACAAGGGTTGGATGTTGTGCCACTAGAAGAGGTACTTCCTGTGAGGACAAGAATTGGACAAACTCCACGAGAAGGCACTTAGGAGGAAGAAGAACAAGGAAAAATAGATAAAAGTGTGCAACCTTCTCCTCTTTATATGACAAGTGCACCCACTCAACCTCCATCTACAACTGCAACACAAGCCCCAGTTACTACTCCCCCTATGCCACCAACAACTAATACAACAACAATTCCTCCCAAGACACAAGCATTTAGACCTACCATAGAGACCATAAGTGTCCATAATATTGAAACAGACTTTGACCAAGAGGAGGAACAACCTGGGGGATATCAACCACTTGGAGGAGATAAAGAACGAAATGAGGCTGATGAGTTGTTGAATGAAAGATTAATCTTGACTCCATAGGACCAAAAGGATCTACTAAAAGAGATAGCTATCAGGAAAGGTATGGGAGAAATGGATAAGGATGGCAGGAAATTTGGGGAAGAGGTCAGTGATAGGTTAGGAGAGTTGCACAAGCAACATCAGTTGAATGTTGATATTGTTCTCCAAACTAGTTTGGCCTATCAAATTGCTTCACCTCAAGGCCCTAAGCATACATAAGAGGAGGATAAAGATGAAGCAGAAGAACAGTTAGACATGCACATAGTGACCACTGACATATGAAGGGGACAAAGATAAAGATGTGCCACAATGGTTAGAATTCACCTTGAGAAGAAGAAAAGGAAAGTAGTGTTACCCAAAGTTACACTACAATAGGCAATCAATGAGGAACCAAGGAAAGTTAAGAAAGCCAAGATGATGCATCATTTGTCAAGAATAGGTTCTGGTGAGGTGGTTGTAGATGTAGCAGTTCTTGTGCAGGTAGAAAGTCAAATCTCCCTAAAGTACCAAGTGTCTCAGGTAAAACTAGGTAAGAAAACAAAAGGGGGGAATTAGATACATTGTAACTAGCTACCAACATCGTCAGGGGGCGAATAGAGAAGGAATACACTTCCCATGCAGAGGTCAAGGCATAGCTGGAGTAGTACAAGCAACTATTGGTAGAAACGGGTATCCATTTAGATACTTGTAAAAATGATAATTTACCTTCAACCTCATCACTCCCAGAGGGAGATGTAAAAGCATTTCTTGAGGTAAGATAGGTGGTCACCACAACAAAATAATGGGCACAAATAAAAGCATCCAAAATTAGAATGTTTTTACAGAATACCATGAGGGAATACAAGGAGGCAGTATAGGTAGGATGAGCATTAGCTTCTTTCTCTCAGCAACGGGAGTGGAAGCTCAACATGTTTAGCAAGAAGTTTCGGATATTGAATAAGTTTTTGCATCTGGGCGAAGAAGTAATCATTAAGGAGGACTTCTTGGGTGGAGACAGTTGTAAGAATTTGTTGTCTTACACATACATTTTGGAGTTGAAGATGGAAATGCTTCAGCTGTATGTGAAGGATGTAACAGAGATTTGAGTTCCTCTCCTCAAGATGGTACTAAAGTATGAAGATTTTGTAAGATAGTTACTCAAAGTTTTTGGGTTGGGGATAACCAATGCGGGAGTTATGAAAGAAGAGTAGATACTGAGCCATTGGGATGCATATGAGGCCCAATATTTTGGACCCCTGACTCAATTTACTGTTACATTGATGGACATAAATACACATTTGATAAGACAATGTCAACAAGCTGCAGATATAGTAGGAGAGTTAGAGAAGAAAAGGGAGAATGTAGAGGAAGTTTTGAAAAAGTATAAATTCATAATCAACCATGTTGTTGATCCTCCTGCCAAGGTGGTTGCATGTATCATCAATAATTATAAGTCCTATAAAAATAATTAGAATATAAACGTATAGTTACTAAAGATAGCATGACTTTCAAAAGGAGTTTTTGCATGACTTTCTCACTAGGACTCCAACTGTATCTCCAACTCACCTTCCAGTTTTGAACAAAATTATGCATGGCTATGAAAGCCTATTTCATACAACATGGTCTTCATAATTCTCACCTAACCTCCATTTCATAGTAGTTAATTGGAGTATAGAGGCAGAAACATGCAAGTTAACTGCAACTCCTAGCTTTTGAGTTCTTAATTTAGATTAGGTTTATTACCTATAAAGTAGGACAAAAAAATCTATAAATTGAGGAGTTTGATTCATTTGTAAGGGTCCATAAATTGATGATTTGAGGCCCACTTAGAAATTTTTGATTATTTTTGTAGATTGTTATGAACCTGAGTTATTTTTATTACACATTCTTTTAAATCAATACAAGAAGCTTATAGATAGTCTAATCTATGCATATGTTCTATGAGTTTGTTCTTTGTAATCTGGTAATGTCTATTATTTGAAATCAGCAACATGTTTTGATCTTCTGTTTATTTCTTTATGACTCATGATACGCACATAAGTGGTGTATGAGAATTAATGGGATAGACAATATTGTGGTGATATTCTTTCCATGAGTCTGTAAAGTTCCTAATTTTGTTGGTTTACTGGAGCTCCGTTATTGAATGTTGATTTGGATAATATTTGATGATTTTTGGATTGTAGGGTACTAATTAAGTAGTTCGTTAAGTTGCCATTGAATTGGTTTCATTGTTATTTTCTTGTTTTCCTATCTCTTGCAATTTATTTCCGAAAGAATCTTAAAATCATAAAAAATACAAAAAAAAGGAAGTTAAGTTATTAATGATTAGTGGGATTTAGTTTCAGTCAATAGGCCCCTTAACAAGTACAACCACATCAACCATTGGGATTCCCATCACCGTCGAGACTCGACTATAGAGACCTTGGAGTGATTAGTTCCCCAGAACTTATTACTTTTCAAGAGAGGTGGTGAGTGTTCACATTGGCTACCTGATTGTTGGTGAGTGTGTCAAAACAATCATCAATAGAAACTGGCGCTAGAAGGAGGGCATGAATACTAGTTTCCTCGTCAATTAACCACATATGGTACTTCCAAGAGATGAAATTTTACCATTCACACAACCCAACCTCAACTATGAGCAAGATGACATTGTTTCCAAACTATACAATGACATTAAGATATTGGAAACAATAGATGCTTGTCCCAATGATCATATTATATATCACAAACAACATGAATTTTGAACTAAATTCCTTGAATGTCATATCAGTAGATATCAAACAGATCAAATAACAAAAAGGGTTCCTCGCAAGGTTCTTCGCTATATTCCCATTATTCCACGTATGCAACAATTATTCAAGTGCACTAGCTTGGCACAATTTATGGATTACCATGCATGCAATAGAAGTCAAGATGACATTATTTGAATGCCTGCGGATGCTTCAGCATTTATGGACATAGAGGAAAAGTGGCCACACTTTAAAGAAGAACCTCATAATCTCAGGCTTTCATTGGCAGCGGACGATGTCAATCCATTTAGAGAGATGAGATATGTTTACTCAGTGTGGCCTGTTTTTGTTATCAACAATAACATTCCTCCATGGATGTCAATAAAGAGGGAGCACATAACGTTGGCAATGATTGTTCCAGGTATTTTATTATTTAAATATAGTCATCTAAATTTAATTATAAATAGTGTAGTAAAATGGTCATAATAATTATGTAATGTTTTTGTTCATTCAATTAGGTAAGTACCAAGTTAAAGATATGAATGTATATATCGAGCCTCTTATTGACGAGTTGTTGGAGTTATGGAATGGTGTCACTATGTATGACATCTCTAGACCAATAGGATAAAGACAATTTCAATTCCATGCGATGCTTCTATGGACAATACATGATGCCCCCAGGGCTAACACATTTTTGTGGTATGTTGTAGTGTTTAAGTTGTGCATGAACATTATAATTCAAAAAATTATCATATTTAATCCAATTATACATTATCTTGTAGGTCTTCAAACAAAGGGAAAATTTGCATGTCCTGTTTGTGGTCCAAAGATGAAATCTCATCATTCAAAAAGTTTAGGAAAATAGGTGTTTGATGTGTATAGGCACTTTCTCCACAAAAATCATAAGTATGGAAATACTGAAAAAACATCTTTTCAATGGGAAAGAAGAGAATACATCAAATCCATGAAGAATGACACCTCACTTGTGGAAGTTGGAATATAATAGAATTAATCATCAAGGTAATGTCATTCCATCTATTGGTTTGTCATAAAACATCTTTTCTATTTTGTTTTGGTTACTGATGATGTGATTGATGATCATGAAGGTCGTGAAGGCATAAATGACCACCTTCCTAAGGGACTAAAAAGTTATCCCTGACAATTTAGTAGGTTGCCCTACTATGAGCAGTTACAAATTGCTCATTTGTTTGATAGTATGCATATTGGAAAGAATATAACAGAGACAGTATGGAAAATTTTGGATGGAAGGCATGACAAAGAAAAAATTGTCAAAATATGTAGTGACATTCAGGATTCCAATCATGCAATGATAAATGTCATTCAATCAAATAGCCATGGAGACCAAATTAATATAAGTGAGCTTCCTTGGTTATTAACGGACCAACAAAGCAATGCTATAAAAGAAGTCATATGAAAAATTCGATTTCCCATAGGATTTGTTGCAAACATAAACAATCTCATATCAAAGAAAAGTGAATTTGGGCCAGGGATGAAAACGCATGATTGGCATACCTTCATTAAGGTAATTCATGTTCTTGTGTTTTTAGTATGTATTTAAGTACTGCACGTACGTGTACTTTTCATTGTATTATGTTACAAAAAAATGAAAAGATAATTTTATAATTGTTGCAATACATTCTACCTCTATCTCTCCCAAATGACTTCGACAATAATGTCAAGCAAGTCATATATGATCTTGGAAAATACATGAGGTAAGTAGTGATATTTGTTTAGTTTGTTGTATAGATATTATATTTGTTATTTGTTTTATTTGTTATGTAATATATTTTTTCACATCTTGAATATTTTGTAGGTGGTTGTCATGTAAATAAATCCATAAAGACAATATAAATTATTGGAAGAGAAAAATTCCTCATTTAATGTGTGAAATGCAAAAGTGTCTGCCTCCAGCTTTTTTCAATGCACAAGAACACTACCTCATACACCAAGTTGAGGAGATTGAATTATGTGGACCTATACACACTAGGTCAATGTGGATGGTTGAGAGGCACTTGAAATTTTTGAAGGCTTTGGTTTGACAAAGAGCACATCCTGAGGGTTCTATGGTGGAGGGATATATGGTATACCAAACTATGGTGTATATTTCTGAATATCTTCCTAAGTTTGCAGCAAAGATCCATGTGGATCACATTTGGGATCCCAACTCCATTAGCAAATTCGAAGGGGAGTACTTGACGGGGAAAGGTAGATTGAGGAAAGTGAGAGGTAATTATAAGATGTTATTGTACTTAATTAATTCTTAATCTTCAAAATAAATCAATTTTAAGACATCTATTTATTTTTTGTATAGTTGGTCGAGAGTGGGATGCACTACATTTGTATATTGCAAACAATCTTGATTGGATGATGGTATGGATTGAACATTGTCAACATTCTGGACACACGTTAACATGGGAAGGTCTGGCTTCATTGGTTAACATATACTGGTTCTTGGTAACATACCGATTCTCTTTTTTGCAGCATATTGACATCAATGACAACATACAATGTCATCATGTCCTCATACCAGTTCACATAATGTCAACAATCTCCCCCTTTGGCATTGATGGAAATATACAAAGATATCTTCTCTCCACTTCACTTCTTTATGTACAAAGATATCTTCTCTCTGCTTCACTTCTTCTCCCCATTTGACAACAATGCCAAAGTGGAGGCACAAGCTTCCCTATTCCATTATGCTGCTCCCCCTGAGGAGTAGCATCCTTCAACACATCAATCCTAAAAAAATATGACTATGCAATACCTGATTGATGTGGAGCATGTACTTTTAGTTCACCTCCTAAAGGGGAAACACCCCTAATTCACCTCTTAAGTACACAAATGTAGCCTTTGGGAGAGGCTTGGTGAATATGTCTGCTAACTACTCCTTACTGGAAACATGTTCCAGTGCAATCTCTTTGTTCTGAACCTTTTCTCTCAATAAATGATACTTAAGCTCAAAGTGCTTGGTTCTAGAATGTAAAACTAGATTCTTAGAGATGTTAATTGCACTAGTATTGTCACAGAATATCCTTACCAGTTCAGATATAGGAACTTTGAAGCCATTTAATACATGCTTCATCCAAATTGTCTAAGTGCAGTTCATGAAAGCTGCAACATACTCTGCTTCCGCTGTAGACTGAGAGATACAACTCTGCTTCTTACTCATCCATGAGACCAGTCTACCACCAAGAAGGAATGTACCACCGGTTGTGCTCTTCTAGTCATCCACATTACTTGCCCAATCAACATCTGTAAATACTTTCAAATTGAAATCCTTGCTATATGGATACCATAATCCATAATCAATAGTTCCCTTCAGATACCTGAGAATCCGCTTGACTGCAACCAAGTGGGATTCTCTTGGACTTTTCTCGAACCTTGCAGTAATGCCAACTGCATGTGCAATATCTGTTCTGCTATGCACTACATAATACAGCTTACCAATCATTGATTGGTATTCCTTCTCATTAACCAATGCTAAGTCATCCTCTTTGGATAGTTTACAACTGGTTACCATTGGTGTACCAGCCAATTTGCTATCTTCCATGCCAAAGGTCTTCAACACATCTTTGACATACTTGGACTGAGTGATAAAGATTCCATCTTTCATCTGCTAAATCTGTAGTCCAATGAAGAACTTAATTTCCCCTATGAGTGACATCTCAAACTCTTTCTTCATCTCATCTACAAACTCATGACTCATCCCGTCATCTCCACCAAAGATAATGTCATCAACAAATACCTCATAGATCAAGATCTGATCTCCTTCATATTTCAAGTAGATATTGCTATCTTCGCTTTTTCTCTCAAATCCAATCTTCATTAGATGAGAGTGCAGACGTTCATACCATGCTCTAGGTGCCTGCTTTAGACCATATAAGGCTTTATGTAGCCTACACACCATGTCACTGTCTCCAGATAGGGCAAACCCATCTAGTTGCTCTATATACACATCCTCTTCAAGTACACCATTTAGGAATGCAGATTTTACATCCATTTGATATACTTTGAATCCTTTAAAAGTTGCATATGCAAGAAGCATACTAACTCCTTCTAATCTGGCTATAGGAGGAAAGGTTTCTCCATAGTCTTCTCCTTCTTCTTGGGCATATCCTTTACAGACCAGTCTGGCTTTGTTTCTAATCACTGTGCCATCCTCATTCAACTTATTTCTGAAAACCCATTTGGTACTAATGACATTTTTATGCTCCGGTCTAGGTACCAAAGACCATGTGCCATTCTTCTCTATCTGGTCAAGTTCTTCCTCCATTGCCTTGGTCCAGTCCTCATCTTTATGTGCCTCTTTGAATGATTTAGGCTCAAATTTAGAGATCATACAAGAATTTTCTCTAGCCTTTCTTCTTGCAAGGATTCCTGCATCCTTATCTCCTATGATCCGCTTAGGATCATGATTCAGCTTGACATATCGAGGAATGGTCTTGACTGATTCCTCATGCTTTTCTTCTTCATCCTCATCTTCATCAACATCAACATTCAATGGTGAAGGAACACTGTTACTAGTACTTGGCTGATTAGCAACCGGTTCCCAGAAGGTTACTACCGGTTCATCTCTTACTTGCTTACTACCGGTTTCCTCAGGTTTTCCATAGTTTTCATCAACTCTAACATTGATGCTTTCCACAGTTCTTTGAGTCCTATTGTTGAAACATTTGAGAGCTTTTCTCTTGGTGGAATATCCTAGGAATATTCCTTCATCACATTTTGCATCAAACTTGCTCAGATGTTCACTCCTCTTGATATAACATTTGCTACCAAACATTATAAAGTAGCTTACCACAAGTGTCTTACCGGTCTAATACTCATAAGGAGTTTTATCTTTTCCTTTCTTGATGAGTACCCAGTTCATTGTGTATACTACAGTGCTCACCGCTTCTCTCCAAAAGGTGTGAGCTACCTTTCCTTGGATCAACATTGTTCTTGCTACTTCAACCACAGTCTGGTTATTCCTCTCTACTAGGCCATTCTGTTGTGGAGTCTAGGGGGCAGATAGTTGCCTCTTGATGCCATGTTCCTCACAGTACTTGTTGAATTCATTGGAAGTGAATTCCCCTCCTTGATCAGTTCTTAGGCACTTAATCCTTTTACCGCTTTCTTTCTCCACTAATGCTCTGAAAGCTTTGAACTTTCCAAAAGCTTCAGACTTATCTTTCAAGAATGTGACCCACATCATTCTTGAGCAGTCATCAGTGAGAATCATGAAGTACCTATCACCCTGCACACTCCTAGTTTTCATAGGACCACACAAATCAGTATGCACAAGATCAAGTAAATTGTCTGCAAAGAAAGATTTACCTTTAAAAGTTGAGGAAGCCATTTTCCCTAGTTGACACTCTCTGCACAAGGTATTTTCTGGTTTTCTCAGCACCGGCAACCCTCTAACTGCCTTGATTTGACTGGCCTTCACAATGATATCAAAGTTTACATGGCAGAGTCTCCTATGCCATATCTAGTTGTCATCGAACTTGGCCATGAGATATGTATTGATATTTGCATTCAACTAAAATAGGTTACCTTTGGTCTGCATGCCGGTGGCCACCACTTCACCATTCTTTCCTTTGATTCTGCACACTCCATTCTTGAATTCCAGAGTGAGACCACTATCATTCAACTGGGCAACACTCAGAAGGTTGTGTCTGAGACCATCAATCCAATACACATTGTCAACACTACTCTTTCCATTTAGAGAGATGGACCCTCTGCCTTTGACCAAACATGGTGCATCATTACCAAAGTGAACCACACCACCATCATACTCTTCCAAGGATAGAAAATTGCTCCGGTCACCAATCATATGGTGAGAACAACCACTATCAATAATCCTCTCATTGGAATTATCAAGGCAAGAGACAAGAGCCTTCTTGTCTGACACCTCTTCCTTGATAGCAGCAAAGACAATATCTTCATTTTCTTCATCTTTTGATTCCTCATCTGTGACACCTTCTTCAACTGCCAGATAACAGTTTCTTTGGTTTCCTCCTTTGAATTTCTTGAAACTTTCTGGTTTGTCCTTGATGTCACCATTAGGATAGTTTGTAGCAATATGTCCTATCCGATTACAAGAAAAGCATTTCAAAGGGAGCTTACCTCTGTATTTACCGATTCCTTTGGGAAGTTTCCTAGCAAGAAGAGCTTCAAATTCCATTAGAATCTCCTCATCATCCTTTTCTCTGCTCTGTCTTGGTTCACCACTGATGCTTGCTTCTTTTCCTTTTCTGGACGATACAGCAGAGGCTTTAAAAGCTGATTCAGTCTTTTGAGCACTGCCATCAAAACTATTTAGCTCATAGGTTGTCAACTTTGCAATGATGGAGTCTAAGGATACCTTAGTCTTGTTTATTGATCTCAATTCCTGAATAGCAGCAACCCTTATTGCATAGACCAATAATAAGGATCTCAGAACTTTGCTTACCACAGTGGAATCTTCCATTTTACCACCTACACTCTTGATATCTCCAACAACAGTTTTGATTCTTATTCCATACTGTTGAATGGTCTCACCTTCAACCATCCACATGTCTTCAAACTTCCCTCTAAGGATTTCTTCTTTAACTTGTTTTACATGCTCATCACTGCCATAGATATTTTCAAGAATATCCCATACTTCTTTGGGATTTACTTTATCTTGGACATCAATAAACTCAATGTCAGATAAACTACTAATTAGGGCTTCCATGACTTGCCCATTCTCCTATATTTCTCTCTTTTGATCATTGGTGAGAGCACCGATAGGAGCAACATAATCATTCTCAACATAGCTCCAGTGTTGAACACCCATGCTTTTTATGTATATCTTCATTCTGTCTTTCCATATTTTGAAATTATCTCTGTTGAACTTTGGGCCTTTCCTCTTCATCATTAGACTGGGATCTTTTCCTCAAGTGGATAAGCTTATAACACAGAGGACTTGGGGGACACTCTAATACCAATTGATAACTCAATGATGAACAGTTAGTACCAAACTAGTACTGAGAGGGGGGGGGGTGAATCAGTACAGGAAAAAATACTTTCCTCAAACTGGTTAGACAACAAACACTGCAAATGAACACTAACACCGGTTTGAAATAGAGTGCAACTGGTAAAGCTAAGAATGACTATGACAAACATTAACCGGTTGACACTTATCTATTCATACAATCTAATACTTCGTTTCCATTTCACCCTAGTGCATGAACAGGTAATCACTCATCAAAATATATAAATAGCTAAATCAACATGATTTACCTTCAGACACAAATCACTTAAACCATCACATAAAAATGATCACACATGACACAGATTTTTCATGTGGAAACCCAACTGGGAAAACCACGGTGGGGATGAATACCCGCAAGCTGTTTTATGAACTCTTTAGAAGTTCTCTCTGTTAGGAGCCTTGTCTGGTTAAATACTGATACAATAGGTTCTTTTAAGAACTGATCCGGTTAGGGATCACCTGATTAAGGGATGGCTAGAATACCCAGTTAAGGGTTAAAACCTGTTAAAGGTTACCTTGTTAGAGGATTTCAAGAACTCAATGGTTTTGAGTCACCCTGTCAAAGAATTTACTGTAAGCTGATTAAAGCTACCATGTTAAGGGATTTCTTAACTGTTGAAGTGGTTAGAGATCAACAGGTATTACAATGATCTGATAATAGCACTCAATGCCAATGCAAATCCGCTTTAGTTCCTCTTCTCCTTCTGCACTCACACTCTATAGGTATCAATCATTTCCTCTGGTCTGGCAAGAATCACATATCTCTTCACTTGGATACATACACACAACTTTTGCCAACAACTCAAAAAGAAACACAACATTGACCTTATAGGAAACAGATAGGTTGGTAGCATAAACCCTGAACCCTAAACTTTTTAGGTTAAGAAATTCAAATGGTTCAATCCTGACCGTTGAGCATATTGCATTAAATGCAACCATCTTGAACCTATCTCAAGACATTCTCCATCGTTCATTCTCCACCGCTTTAATGGCAGCTGATAACCCATCATGCATTTTCACCATTTGCAGACTTCGCACATTCCCAAGGTAGATAGGAACAATCTCCTTCATGCAAGATCCTTCATGTGCACAATACTGATGTGGCAACATGATCTGTTCTTCATTACAATGCTAACTCATCACACAAAGTCACCGGTTGAGTCACACAGGCTTGAAGCACTTCAACTGGAAACCCTGAAGTTGAGACTACCAACTGGTAGTCATACAAAGCTTCCATGTACCAGTTCCCATAACCACATGCCAGTTAACCTTGAACAAGCACACCACTTCACTTTGGCACATATACCGGTTCTTGGTAACATACCAGTTCTCTTTTCTGCAGCATATTGACATCAATGACAACATACAATGTCATCATGTCCTCATACCGGTTCACATAATGCCAACAATGTAGTAGGTCTACAATAGGGAGATCAACAAGAGGTCAAAAGATTAGAAGAAAATTTAATAAACGCATGAAATTTTTCCTTGCTCAAGGGGGGTCATGTTCTTATGATGATGAGACCAAAGGCGACATTGAGCTGCCACTGAGGTACAAATATCTATAGAAACAATGGGTGCCCAAGGAACTTCCTCCAATAAACACCAATTTTTGTGTTAACGATAGGATATATTGCATAGCACCTTCGTCGTTACATGGTTTAGGCTTATTTTCCATGGACGGCATAAAGGTCTGTTACAATAGAGTTGTTGAATTGATGGAGTTTGTTGGACCTTGTTACAATTACAATAATTGGATGAAGATTGTTAAATATAAAAAAAGTATGTGTAGGTATGCACTGTCAACAAATTATATACAACAGAAAGATAATGATCAAAGTAAATGAGTGGCTGTGTACATTGATGGTCGGCCAAAAGCAATAGGGAATATTGCAGGTTTTATAAATAGTATATTGCAGGTTTTATAAATAGTACGCGACCTGTGTCAACTAATAAACAACCCAATTGCATATTTGAGGCACGCGAGGGAAATTGTGTATTTGTATGTGCGATAAAATCAATAAGTGTAGGCAAAGAGCTTCTAATCAATTACAGTTTGAATCATATAGATACAAACAAAGTTAATATCATGGGGGTGGTACGTACTATATACCATTTAAATTAACCAACCTCCAATTAATGAATCCAATATACCATTTTATTATGAAGTTTTTTTGCTAAGTCTATTGGTTTAATTTTGCTAACGTTTTTTATATTTTTTCTTTGTCACAAGGCGACATGGATCCATCACATATCGCAGACAGGGATGTAGGTTGCAACACTTCTATTGAGCAGGTAAACCTCATTGTAATTGTACAAATTAGATAGAAGCAAACTGTTACATTATTATGTTCTTTTTTTTAGTGATTTATACTAATTTTGTAATTGTTAATAATATTCTTGACACAGACGGATGTTCAGGGAAAGGGAAAGGGAGTTGCAGTACTTGAGCACCTCTCTAGGGATGTGGAATCATTAGGGTTAAGTGATGATGACCCTAAAGATTCCACACACCTTATGGAATTCTTTAAAATGCCTCTTAGAAAAATTAGAAAAGAGATTGTTTCTTTGGTGGTCGTGCATCCTATTACTGATGAGATACAAGAGAGGGTGGAATTATTGCTTTAGACAGTAGAAAACTTGCAAGTAAGCAGTAATGAAAGCTTTAATTATAACAAAAGTTCAATAATGGTTTATATTTTATTCTCTTTTATGTCATTAACTAGAATATGTACGTATTGTTTTTATAGCAACTTATATGCCCTCATGAAAGTCATTGCCATGATCAGGGTGTTGCAGGATCTTCAGGTGATGATGATTTTCTTGTATTATCGCTTGCTTGGCTTATCACTCTGAGTACCCAAAACACATCATACTTGATACTATCAATTTTCAAAATAAAGGTTCATCCTTGTTTACAATTCTTGCCCTTTTCATATATTTAATGTTTGATATATTTAATGTATTATTCTTTAGGTGTTGTCAATGTTCTTGTGCAGATGTTGACGTTGCCTCATCAGAGGTTACCCTCACCTGTATTGTCGACTACAATGTCGGCAACATGTAGCATGCAGACATCCTCTACTGCACGTCATATTGGCCCGCCCACTGTTGGTAGATCCCTCTTTTTCTCTATCTTCTATCATGTGTTTATTTCCCTTCAAGCGTTCTTTCTTGAATTCTAATGCCATTTCATAGTGGATTCATTTTTTGCAGGAGGAGATGCACATGAGGATGTGCCAGAGGCAACTATTGCTGATAACATACTATCATTTCCTGGATCTTCTCGTATTGCTAGTACGGGAACGTTGCAGGCCACATTGGTGGTGAGCGACGAAGAAATGATTCCCTTAAAGATATAAAAGGTTCAAGGTACTTTAAAATTATTATTATATATACTCTAATTGTAATTTACTTTATGATCACTCGTTTTGGACTAATGATCCCATAAATTTTTTTTAGGCAATGATATTTTCTATAAACATCTTAGTGACATTGCATTGCAGATATTTGGGCCCACCATACGTAAAAGGTGGTACATCATATGTGAACTAACCCTAATCCACTATTTTGATTTCATATCATTGCTAGAATAGTTTTCCTTTGATCAATTTCTTGAAGTGTAATAAATGTAGCTTCAGTTCATTTCTGAATCTAACAGGTTTGTTTTTGCTTTAAAAGGTGGAATGACCAAGAAAAAAGGTTAAAAGATGAATTGACAAACCAAATCGTTGAGTGGTTTGGAAATGACACCTTTGACAAAACCAAGCTCCTTGAAAAAGCTGGCACATATCTAAAGTATGTGAGGGACCAATACAGGACCCATTTAGAGAGGAACCTAAAGTATGAGGATCCCCCCATGATTCCAAAGAGGGAGTGGAAGAACCTGATTTTGGATGCCAAGGAGAGAATTGAAAGGAAAAAAGGAAATACACCACCAGATGCTAGAAGAAGGTACGAGATACTATTAAGAATGTAATTATGTACTAATTAATTACTCTTTATATTTATATGATCTAACAAATTTCAAACTTTTTATAGACTGAGTGACACGTCAAAGGCAACCAATGCAAGACAAGAAAAGCATGGGCAACACAAACTCAGCTCTGGTGGTTACATGAAACTTGCTACATGAATTGTAAGTATATCATGTAAACGAAATATTGCATCAAAATATTAATAAATTGCAAATGTTTTTTTTTATCAAACAATGCAAGCAAAATTCACAGTACCAAGCAAAAATGCAGGGCTCTGAATTCAATAGAGCACCCATAGAAGATGACAAGAGAATTGCCTATGAGCAAGGCTATTCAATCGTGGCTAATTGGCTACGAGAATTGAGTGGGCATACACAACATTCAATTGCATCCGTCACACAGGTAAATATGCTAAATGGAAATTATTTCAAATTGAATACTTTACCAATAATCTAATTGATCTTGAGTTCCAACATAAAGTGACTATATTTGTTTTAAATAAGCAAGCAATGATAACAATGTGCATGACATTGGAATGCAGCCTGCTAATCATGAAACACCACCTGCACATGAAGGTCCGGATGTGCATCCAAGTAGTGGAGGTATTCATTTGCTATTCAAATTTATTTATTTAGCTATTAATACAATTAAACATCTTAATTTGTAATTAGAGTAGTAATTAATGTAACCCTTTTTGTTAACATTTTAGAGCATGTAGTCGGTGGTGACCAAGTGGAGCATGATCTGGGTACACAACATCAAGAACGTGATGTTCCCCACTCAAGTAAAGAGGACAACTATTATTCCTTTAAATAAATATAATTGCAATTGGTGTTCAACATTAATGTAACCTTTAGTATTTCAACTCCAGATGATCTAGAGGGTGTTCAACATGTTGAGGTTGAGGCTACACAAAATGATGTGGGCCCATCAGGTAAAGAGTGCAACAATTATGTTCTCTAAATTAATGAAATACTTGTAACAATAATATTTATTTTTTTGAATTTAACCCATTTCTTTGTTATTGCAGAGGACCCCCCTTCGCTTCAGTGTCCTCATCCTCAGTATAGGACAAGGCATACATCGAGATCACGAGCAGTTGGCAGAACATCTGCAGAGGGGGGAAATGATGAAGAAACTGATGTTCCACTTAGTCTTTTCATAGCTTCAAAGAAAAAACAAAAAAAGAAATGATTGTAATCTAACTTATTTGATTATGACTGATTTTTATGTGTTAGTGAAGTAATTATGTGCTAATTAATGGTTATGGATGATATGTGTTAATTAATATTGATAAATGTTGTGTGTTAATTAATGTTAATCAATGTTATGTATTAATGAACGTTATGTGATATTAATGAATGAATGCTATATTTTATTAATGGTAGAAAGAATGAATGAATGAATGTTATAAGATGTTAACGGGGAATTTAGAGTGATGTTAGGGGGGGGAGGGGCCAAATGAGCTTCCACCTTCACGTGGTTGGCCCTATTAAGTAGAGAATATTAAACTATTCTCGAAACCAAGTGAAGCTCAACAAGATAACACACTTTTCAATATTTCATTATGTTGCACAGTTAATCTTATTGAATAATGTATATTGAATCTTAATTGCAGGGTCCAACAGAGCCAACATGAACAACAACACCACAAGTTGTTGGGTATAATGAACTCCCATATTGTCTTGTCTGTACATGAACAATATGAGTTGCTTCTAGTGTTGATATCCAAGGTGGGACTGCAAAAGTTATGAATATGCCTCATCCTTGTAAGTTATTTTATTACTTGTAAGTCATGAATATGCCTCATCCTTGTAAGTTTTTTTATTACTTGTAAGTCATGAATATTGCTCTTTAGTTGATTAAAATCATTTCAGTGAATGCAAATCTTGATTATTATAAAGTGATATATGCACTATCAATATCAATTCCAAATTGAAACCCTTTCAGTGCATGCATGTTGTTTGCCAAAATGCCATCTCAAAAGTATCAGCAAACAAACATTGGCATTCACAAAATCAAGAAAGACAAACTAAAAATTAGCAGTAGAGCATTCAAGTAAACTGTTTGTCAAGAAGCATAGTTGAAAAGGTGCAAAATAAATTGATTTCAAAACAGGGGTAGACAATTACAAATTGGCAACTTGGCATCACTTCTCTTCTTACTTCTCCTCAACCCTCTTGCTCTGCACTCTCACTTTTTCACCTGGCACCTGCAACTCTCACTCTCACATTCAGAGTTGTCAGCTTCTTTCTCTTTGTTTTTGTGAGTTGAAACAAAAATAGGAGGCAGTTTTATAAAGTTGGTGGGGTTTGGGTGGGGCCCATAGGTTGTGAGGGTTTGACCTTGGGCATGGAGTTTGAAAAAAAGTTCTGATTTTTTTAAAATCACTTATGGGCTGTTTGGCCATGGGAGATGCTTGGATGTCCCTGAGATGGTCAGGAGGCTCTTGGGAGTCCCTCAAACATCTCAAGGATGGCCTAGAGATGTCTCAAAGATGATGGCATTGGATTGCACTGGGGTGGTAGGGGGATGTCCCATCCAAGTCCATGTATTCTGAAGGTGTCCCCATTTCAAAAACAAACAGTTTTGGGGGAGGAAATCTCCTTGTGGAACACTAGCTCCAATACATACATCTTGGTATGATTTTTTAAATAAGACACCAAAATTCATAAAAGAATATCTTTAGAATCTATATTAATCAATAAAAGATGTTTCTAATTCAATGTATGTACCAAACCCTATTACCAACAATATAACAGCCCTAGCCTACAAATTGGACTAATTAATTTTCTCCACTCAAACAAACATGTAATCACTCCATAAACTAGGTACATTAAGCACACATTGAATTATAAAATAACTAACTGTGATACATCAATATGTGAAAGTTTAATGACCTAGATATTCCTAATTCCTAAAATAACCCTTTTTGTGTGATGTGTGAAGTACAATACACAACTAGGAATTATGTTGAGTCAAATGCAAAATTGGTACTAACCATGGAAGCTGAGGATAAATCATGAACAACATATTTGAAGCAACATAGGAATGACTCAAGTGCAGATGAATGCTAGGAAATAAAGTATAAAACAATGCAAAATTAGGTAAGAAACTAGGTGGCAATAAACCATGAACAACTTGAAATAATCTATAATTAATGATCTATGTGATCCATCAACTTGTGACTATGAAACGTAATCTGCAAACAGTAAACTTGTGGACCATTAAGAACAAGAAGAAACTTGTTAGTAGATCTGCCATTTCATGTCAATCAATCATCAAAGAACTTGTGATCTGTCATGCACCATGTATGTCGTATACCATATCTATATACAAACATTTTGTATCGAGTAAACTACATTTATTGATTCATTGAACTTGTTTTGCTTGGATCCAAACACCATGGAAACATAACCATTAATCCTAATAACCTGTGAACCATGGAGTGCAAACTAAATGGAATCATGTCCAAAATTTTGGTGAAAACAATCTAGAGAAAATAGTGGGATTCCAATTATCCATCTCAAAACACCATCATTGAAACTTCCATGTTCAATATATAGAAAAAACTCTGTTTTTTTAACCATTTTACTCATCAATATATTTTTTTCCTAAATAAAAGTTGGATTTATATTAAAAGAGCTAAATATTACAAAACCATTTCAGCATAGTTTATATCCCTATCATTTATCACTATTTCTTTTTGATAGATTGTTGCCTTTTTCCAGTGGCAGTGTTGTAGTATTGATTAATGTGCTACATCATAATGTGATCAACTTAAAAGAAGTACTAAATTTTACTTGATATTTCTTTTTAATTGAGGGGTGAATTAGCCATATCCTCTAAACCAAGCATTATTTTATCATATTTATTATCAGCATTCCTTCAATACCTGCTTGTGAATATTTAGGATGACATGATTAGCATCCTCCCCATTGTACAAAATTATTGATTACATGAAATGGATTTTTTATGTCATTTTGCAATATACCATGGTTGTATATGTGAATCCAAAATTGTCAAATAGATGTTACATAGATAATAGTCTTTCCTTCTTGCTATCTATTATAGACAATGGAAAAGTTTCCATTGTCCTTTAATTCTCGTATACATTACTTGAACCTAGTCTATGTGTCTTTATGGTCGAAGTCATGGAATTTCAGCAATTTAATTCTTAGTATATAGAAATAGCCTATTAGCAAGCTGACTCTAGCGAAGACAAATTTGAAAGAATTCATAAAACAGGAGTTGTCAATGACATATACTGACACTTGAGTTTTATGTCTCTTTTGTTATAGGCTCCTTTGATGTAAGGGATAAAGAGGATCGATGGATACGAATATGGGTTAAGAAGGGGGATATGATTATCCTCCCAGGAGGAATCTATCATCGATTTACCCTCGACACAAACAACTACATTAATGTAATGCTCTTTTATCTCAAGGACACTCACTATAAATCATTTCTTATATGAACTAGAGGATATTATTATTGTTTCTTTGACTTTTATCAGAGATCCTGAGGCTTTTCCAGGGCGAGCTAGTCTGGACAACATATAATCATCCTTGTGAGGAGCATCTTGCTAGGTAAGAACCCTAATACTTGTAAGACCAAGATGAAAATTTCAATTTGATTGTTTTCAAGAAAACTTGAACATTCTAGTTTTACATATAAAAATGACATATTTTTGTGATGGCATGTTCCAATATGTATTTTCTTTTGATAGATTGGTTGTAGGTTCTAGAGAGGATCCACTTCCAAATAGATAAAGTTGTTATAAATAGGCTATTGGTGAAGAATAACTGAAGAAAATCAATGAAAAACCACATCAACAATAACCAACACAGTCAGAAACATTAATCTAAAGATTCTTTTTAGCCCTCACCTTTCTTGACCACATCAACAATAACCAACTCACATCAACATCAACCATGCTAGAATTTGATGTTGTAAGATCCAAGATGGATATTGCATAACATAGAGAAGCCATCATTTGAAGGAAACAGGAACCTAGTGAAGACATTAAGAGGGCATGAAGGCACAACTAAGGGCCATTGAGTAGAAGGCAAAGGAAAAATCTTGGAAACAAGAGGAGGAGCACTTGGAGAAGAAGGTAGGGAAAATAGTAGTCCAGCCAATAGAGAAGCTGAAATCTGAGGGCAAACTACCAGAGATAGCAAGGAACTCTCCAGCCAAAGGAGGGGAGACAAAACCAACAATCTCTGCTTAGGGAGGATCTCTAGACCCCAAATTTGAAGAAAGAAATAGAGCTAAAGTAAGAAAATTGGATAACAACAAGAATGTAAAGTGCACCCCTGATTTGCTAACCAATTTTTTTTTCACTTTTTCGTGATTTAGTTTTTAGACATTATAACAAACACTTGACATGTAAATTACTCAAATAGTATGCTCTGCAAAATTCTGCAACCAACCCTTTTTTCCAAAATACAAACAACAGGCATTACATTAAATAGTTTGCTTGGAATTCAGATCACAGTGTTTTTGATTTGAAACAAGTTTATTGATGTTTGAGTTCTAATGATATTGCATGTATTGAATTCAAGATTGTAAACCCAAATATCATTCATGGATAAAAACTATTGGGAAATATATTATTAGTGTGAATTTTGTTACAATGGTTATGAGTTGTTTTAAACAACTGACTAATTCTAGAGTCAGGTAAAACTACATGGAGAAATTTGTCAACCTTTCCTTCATTTAAACCAAGTAAACCTTTATGTATATGTATATGCATATGCATATAAATATAAATATGGATATGTATTTTGAAAAGTACTCCCTTAATTTAAAAATTATTAACAATCAAATGGTTGTACTTAAATCAGTTGAGCATAATTGGTGAGGGTGATGATATGTTTCTTGATTATACCATCCACAAAATGCTCAAAATTAAATGAAAATCTTTAATGAATACACAAAACTATATACATATGTATGCATATCCATATGCATATGCATATACATAAAGGTTTACTTGGTTTAAATGAAGGAAAGGTTGACAAATTTACGGTGATCTCTTGGTGACCACACCACAATTAGGACAATGATCTCAAATACACTTTTTACCATTCTCTTGGTGATTATGCCCAATTGTGTATGTCTTGCTTATGTATGAAAATGGCATTTTGCAGCTTTCCACTGACGATGTATTTAAGATGTCTTTCATTTAGATATGGCATGAGCTTAGTCCTAGAGGGAGACTAGGGAGTTGGACCATCTCAACCATGGTGCACCTGATCATATTAGCTTGAAACCATGCACCTCATATTAGCCTCAAACCTATGCCCCCTACTGGTAGGTGGTGGGGATAGAATATCATTTGCTGTACATATCAATGACTGGATAATAATTTTTTTTTTTTGATAAAAATATTATCATCATCAGAATTATGACGAATACCAAGCTTTCCACTGACAATGAAATCGGCGGACATACAACGTTCTCGTCGGTCAAAAGATTCTGGAGTCGTCGCACTTCCGAATCAAACTACACAAACATCCGATGAGGATGTTGTACGTGTGATGACACTTCATAGTCGGATGATCATCGATGCCTCCAAATTGACTGACGACACAAGCGTCGGACAAACAGCATCACCAATGGTGCAAAGTTCCAAATTGTCATCGACTTTGCAATGAAATCTACTGAAGCATCCGACAGGGATGCTGCATGTCCGACAACTTTTTTGATCGGAAGAGCAATCATGCCACCGTCAGCAAAGTCCATGGGATTTGTCGTATTTTCGATGGTCAGGGCATCGTCGACAAATCCGACAATGATTTTTCGACGGCTACTTTTGTTGGCACTCCGACGAAAATTTGTCGCAGTTCCGACAATCGGCCATCAGAAATTAGCTCCGAATGTACTAGTGACCAAATGTGCAATTTAGGTACTATAATGCACAAGTCTAGTAGACCATGCTGCAGAGGTAAGAAAAAGGATATGTCATATTTTGAGTAAGTTTGCCCATATATTTTCCCAAGGATAAGAGACTTAGCCTATTGAAATTATTAGACAATTTATTAATTTATCCATAAATTATAATCAAATTGATTTAGTTTAGATAACTATAATAGAAATTATGTTAAGAATATATGCCTCTTAGAACTAAGGAAAACACTCAGATCTAGTATTCACTATTATCAATACCTAAAACACTAGTGAATAAGAACCAAATGTGCAATTTAGGTATGGAATGCACAAGTCTGGTAGGCCATAGTGTAGTGGTAGGATAAAAACACAAAACTATGTAACAATTCAAGTCAACTTATCAACGCAAGTGAATTTAAGTAATTCTGACTAAAAAATTACTTTAGTCAAACATATGGTCTGTAGAGATGCATTATAGCTATCTTATATATGGGCCACAACTTTTTCTAATTGGAATTGTCTACTAAATTTATATTTTATACCACTTTGGGTCTAATTTCCAATTTTTTATTTTATTTGAAAAACTCGATGTTTCAACAACTCCTGTTCTTATAAATAATATTTTTTTTTGAAATGTAAAAATACCCTTTTATAGATCTATAAATGAATTTTCCAAAATATATATCTTTTAATATTTTAATTAGTTTTTATATTTAATATTTAATATTGTATTTGTATTGAAAGTAGGTCATCAACACTAAAATATAAGGTTGATTATCTTGTAAAGGAAAAATACTAAAAATTATTTAAAATTTTTGAAAAAAATAAATACACTAGAGAAAAGAGTCTAGGTCAAGATGATATAATTCTTTTCTTATTTGGATAAATAATTAAGAAAAAAGGTGATGACAAATGGAAAGGGTTATATTTCAGTACACACAACTCTTTAAATTTATTGAAATCTATATATATATATATAATAGTTAAAAATATATTTTGTATTAAAGTTTCAAGTTATCAATATACACAAAATAATTGAAGAGAAAAAGGTAAAATTTACTATATAAAGTGTGATGTCGCGTGTAACTTCAATTTCGGTATTTTATTAGCAACTAATAAGAAAGTATATTCAAATAACTTTTTTTTAAATCACAAACATAAAATACATAAAAAATATACATTTTATTAGTTTACATAATTTCGGAATTCAAAACATATAGTTCACTTTCTATTGATTCAAAATATAAAGTTGAATTAGCATTGGCCATTTCCTATATAAAAGTGTGACACAGCTTTGTGATTTTATCCAATAAGAAAAAGGGTCTATCATAATGAGGACCCAAGTTGAAGCTTACTAGGATAAACCCATGAGTTCAAGCATTAAGAGTGGCTTCCAAATAAAGTATGTTCCAAGCTTTATTGTTCAATTCAGGTACTGTAATGCACAAGTCTGGTAGGCTATGTTGCAGTGATAAAAAGAGACTTTGTCATAATGATGACCCAAGTTGAAGCCCATCAAGATAGCCCCATTAGTTATAGTATTAATAGTGGCTTCCAAACACAAAATGTTTCAAGCTTGATTGTGCAATCCACGGGTTTCGTTCATACTTTAGAGGTGTTTTGAGTGTTACAATTTATTCATAAATATAAGTGAAGAAATAGATAGAAAAAAAGCCATGGAAATTAAATCTAACAAAGGCCCAATTATATGAAACATATTAGGTTAAAAAAATTCTCTAGAACTAACCATCTAAGTTTGAAGAACCTAACTTCTTGTGCTTTCATTTTCCTTTAAATTGACTGCCTTTTGTTGCCTTTTATGCTTGAATCTGAATTCTAATTTCCTCATCATATCCCAATACCAATTTAGATGTACAAGTGTCAAGAAAATTTAACAAGTCACCCAATCTGACAAGGATCAAACATTTCTTGTACAAGGCATCATAAGACAAAAGTAAACAAAAGTATAATAACCCTTTTATTCTAGCATCCCCTTGAATGAGTTGTCTATATTTAACATCAAATTTAACCACTTTTGGGATTATGATCTGAAATATTCTATGTAAGAATCTAGATTATCAATTGTAGATAACAGAGTAACTATTGAGGATTTCTTTATTTTATGAAGCAGGGTGCATGTGTCACTAGTCCTAATTAATGCCAGGAAATCGTTCACTTTGCCACTTCAATGCAATGATTGGGAGTAGACCATTCAAGCACATGAAATATGGGGTGTTAAATGATTAATTTCTAATGAGAGATGAATTATACTTATTGCTGAATAGATCAACCAACTTGATTCAAAACCTTCACAATTTTTTTTAGAAAGTCAAAATATTTACAACTGGAAAGCAAAGGAGGTAAAGTGGAACTGTTTCATTAGGAGGGTTTCTATTCAAAAGTAAAGGATGCAATGACAAGTATTTCAAGTAAATATTTTAGCTCAATGAACCATCTTCTGAAGCTAGAAGTACCCAAAGGTTCAAAGATATGATCCCTATAATTATAAGTATAATTATAACAAGAAAAATTATTGTCAAGAAATACTTGATTTAATAGTAAAATGCAGGTTGTAAGCACTTAAATGATACTGAATTCAAATATTTTACAATTAAAAATATTTAATTAAATAAAAAATCTATAATTCATGAAATTTATTAACTTAATTATTCAGAGTACCCACTTCCTTACCATCATAGAGTGATTGCATTAAAATAAGTGGAAAATTTTAAGGTAGGATACCCTAAACTACAATTACTTCTAGTCAACAAAAGTCGGTATTAAAAGAATTGAATAGTAATGTACTATTTGCAAATTTCCACATGGATTCTTCTAAGTTCTTTAGAGGGATGTTTTGCATACCGCACAAGCCAATTGTCGATGAGAACCACATCCCCGACCTCCCAATTCACTTCTACAACCTCCTATGTTATTTGTGTATAGGATTCAGTCACCACTTGAGGGAAAAGGGATCCATCCTCATACTAAAAGATCTAAGAATATAAACTAAACAAAGGGTGTGCACCAAATACACACAAACATGAGGCATGAGTCCCATTGATTCATCCGTTGTCTTAGAGTTACACTCACTTTGACAAAGCTATGATTGGCAAACAACAAAGGCTCTACACAATCCCCCACAACACTTTATAGTACAATATGCGTACAAGAATATGGCACAATTTGTGCAAAATACCCAAATACATGATGTAAAATTGCATATCAATGTGTTTACAAGAATGTGCTTACACAATAAATTACACCAATGAATAGTGCATGGGACCACCTTTCTTATGATACATCATTTGCTAAAAATAGACTCTAGGTGTCCAATTATGGCCATTTGAAGAAAAAATATGATTAGGGCCTAATGATGAAACAAAAAACCCACCCCTCTGAAGCATTTGGGGGCAAGGGTTGGTCCTTCATGGGATAGGTATCAATTCAACAAGTTAGAAAAAATATGGTCGCAATGAAAAAAAGAGCACCAATGAGCGAAGTGACTAGTAATGAAGGAGTCACCGGTTAGGAGGGACCTCAAAGAGATTAGTCCAAACCAGTCAACAAGAGTAAACACAATGAAAACACAAAGACATGATGGATGTGATGCAAAACAAATTGAATTATAACATGAAAATTTATTACAACCAACTAGTAATAACCAGGTTACAGAAACCGGATCACAGGCCTGCTAGAACATACTCGAAGTACAAAATAGGTCACAATCGGGACCTCAAATATTAATATCTATCTACTATGAATAGTCTCCCTTCTTCATTGTTACCTTCTAATGTTCTCTTGCAATGATTTATACAAACCAAGGAGATCCAGTCGGTCCAAAAAGGGATCAAAACCCGAAGAACAAGACCTAACGTGCAAAACCAACAAGGTTAGCCTCCGCCAATAGATTCAACCTAAAAATCCAAAGGATGAAGTGTAGATCATGGGAAAATGTTGGCCACACACCAAGAAACATCGGAATCAATACTCAGGGCTATGCAAGCTATGAAAGGGATTTGGTAGATCATAAATGCAAATAGGTACAGGCAACCAGTAATAGGAAACTGTCAATCGACAACAAGAAACTATCATGGAAACCGGTAGCAATAACTTATTGAAAAATGATCCAAATGCTCCATAGTTTGGGAATAAGGAGCATGATCAAGTCTTCAAGAAAAATCCAACTCCACAGGATCTGGTGAGTCAAATCCGGGACACACATAAAGAAATGTTGAAACTACAAACAAAAAGCAAAAACATAAAGGAAAATATGTTTTGGTTGATGCAAGATTGCTATGAGTGGGGGATGATCCTGCATCAAAGATCTGGGGTTATTGAAAAAGAGAGTCTCTCACTTTTCTGGGGTCAAAGGAAAACTAAGGTAGTCTATCTCTTCCTAAGAAATCCAAGATGAATCTTTAACTGGTTTGTCATTTCACTTCACAAGATAGTCCTTATACTAACTACTTCGGGTACTATGCCCAATCTTACTGTCCAAAATTTCTTCAATCTGATCTAGTTCCTTCCAGGGCAACTGTTTCTCCAAGTCTGGAATACTGTCCTTATTGAATTCTAGTTCATGATACTCATGAAGATCTGCAATGTTAAACACAGGTGAGATACTCAAACTATCTGGTAACTCCACTTCATATGCATTCCCAGAACTAAACTTCCTCAAAATCCTGCAAGGTCCAAACTTTTTCATCTGTAATTTATTATAATTTCCAACTGGGAATCTCTCTTTTCTCACATTTCCAATTGCAAATTCCTTGTCTCCTCTTCTCATATGCCTTCTCCTTATACTTTCTATTCATGTCCTCCAAATGTTGCTTAACTTGAATATGTAAGTCCTTCATGTGATCTATAAATTTTTCTATTTCTCAACTTCTCCATTCTTCATTGCTAATATCCCTTAATTCTGATATACATCTAGGATACACTCTGATAACAATCTCAAAAGGTGTTCTTTTGGTACTCTTGTTTACTGAATTGTTGTAGGCAAACTCTGCTTGTGTAAAGATAAAATCCCAACTTCCGGTTTTATTTCTAACTAAACATCTTAACAAATTCCCCAAGCTCCGATTAACTACTTCTATTCGTCCATTAGTCTATGGATGAAAAGTAGAACTGAACTTCAAATCTATTTTCATCTTCTTCCAAAGTGGTCTTCAAAAATAGCCAACAAACTTAGTGTCTTTGTCTGAAACTATGCTCTTAGGTAATCCATGCAATCTCACCATTTCCTTGGAAAATAGGTCTTCTACATGTAATGCATCTGATGTCTTCTTACAAGGTATGAAATGAGCCATCTTCAAGAATCTATCCACTACCACAAATATAGAATCATTCCCTCTCGGTGTTTTAGGCAATCCAAGTATGAAATCCATGCTTATATCCTCCCAAGATCTTACTGGTACTCTCAAATGTTTATACAATCCCACATTCTGACTACAACCCTTTGCAACTTGACAAACTCTACAACTTTGCATATATTTCCTAACATCCTTATGAATTTGGGGCCAAAAGTACTGCTCACTCACCAATACTACTATTTTGTCAATACCAAAATGTTCGGCTAATCCTCCACGGTGTTTCTCCTTCATCAGATTCTCCTTCATAGAACTCTTAGGTATGCACAACTAAACTCCTCTAAATAAAATCCCATCCTAAATGAAGTAATCTAGCAACTTACTTCTATCTACCGTAACTGGTTCTCTACATGTTGTCCAAGGACTTGCAAAATCCAGGTCATCATCATACAAAGTCTTCAATTCTTTAAATCCTAATACTGTCACTCTCATCTTTGTCTGCAAATTCCTTCTCCTACTCAATGCATCAACAAATTTGTTAGATTTCCCACTTCTATGCTTCAACACAAAGGTGTAACTTTGCAAAAACTCTACCCATCTCACATCTCTATAATTCAACTTACTCTGACTATTCAAATACTGCAAGGCTTGAACTATGGCATAAAACTCCTAATCATAGACTGAATATCTTCTTCGGGCATCATTCAATTTCTCACTAAAATAAGCTACTGCTCTCCCTTCCCAACTGAAGACTGATCCTATTGATGTTCCACTTGCATCACACTCCACTTAAAATACTTTATTTAAATACAGTAAATATAACACATGCTGCTCAGTCACTTTCTTCTTCAACAGTTCAAAAAATTTGTTTGCTCCAGTGGTCCACTTGAATTCCTTTTGATCTCCCCTCATGGTCTCAATCATAGGGTTACAAACTAAACATATCTTTTTATGAACTTCTAGTAGAAAATAGTCAATCCATTAAATGATCTTACCTCTCCAATGCTTTTTGGTGTAGGCCACTCAACAATTGATTTTAATTTCTCAAGATCCATCTTCAAACCATCCTCAAATATCATAAATCCCAAATAGACTAACTCATCCTTCATGAAAGTACACTTCTTAATATTTATTAGCAAATTTTCTTCTCTCAACCTCTGCAAAACTTGTCTCAAATGCAACAAATGCTCCTCTTTTTTCTTACTCAAAATTAGAATGTCATCCAAATATACAATAACAAACTACCCAAGAATTTCTTCAATACCTCATTCATCAGTCTCATGAAAGTACTTGGTGCATTAGTTAACCCAAAAGGTATCACCAACCATTCATACAATCCTTCATTTGTCTTGAATGTTGTCTTCCACTCATCTCCTCTAATCCTAATCTAATGATATCCACTCTTCAAATCTATCTTTGTAAAGTATTCATCTCTGCTCAAACAGTCCATTATGTCATCCATCCTAGGCAAAGGAAATTGGTATTTCACTGTGATTTTATTTATTGCTCTAGAATAGGTACACATTCTCCACTCTCCATTCTTCTTCAGTGCTAATATTGTTGGTACTGCACAAGGGCTCAGACTTTCTCTGATCAAACCATTCTTCAAAAACTCCTACACTTGTCTATTTAGTTCTTCATTCTCTATCAGTGTCATCCGATGTGCAACTTTGTTAAGTAAACTAGCTCCGGGAACCAAGTCCATGTAATGACTGATACTTCTCATAGGTGGAAATCCATCAGGAACATTATCTGAAATGATATCTTCGTATTTTGTCAACAAATCTTTTATCTCTTCTAGTTGTTCTTCTTCATGCTTCAGATTATCGGTCTTCCTAGGGATTAAGGCAAATCACACATTCTTATGTCTCAATCCATCTAGGAATATCCTTCCATCTACCAAATAGATTCTAGCATTCGTATAGACTTCATTCTTCAAAAGTTCCTCCAAGGGCAACAAGGTTTGGTTCATCCCATTGGCCACACTAGTGTATGTATTCTTCCTCCCATCATGTATTGCATGTCTATCAAACTTCCAAGGTCTAGCCAATAAAAGATGACAAATATCCATAGGCATAATATCACACAAGACTTCATCATGATAATTTCCAATTTTCAATTTCACCAAACATTGCTCACTTACTAACAACTTATGTTCATCCTGAATCTATGCTATCTGATAAGGTTTAGGGTGTTTCAATCTCTCCAAATTCAACTTAATTACCATATCTTCTGAAACAAGATTATCTGAACTAACACTATCAATAACAACTTTACAACACTTATTAGATACCTTACATCTGGTCTTGAACAAATTCTTCCTCTGCAAGGGCTCTTCATCTCTCCCGGTATGACACAAATCTCTCCTCATCATCAACAGTTCTACATATTTCGGTGTATTCTCTGATCTAGTGGGGTTTTCTTCCACCACTGCTGCTCTTCCAGTATTCTCTTTCTTCTTACACTTGAAAGCACGATATCCTTGTTAGGGTTTCAAGCAGATCTGAAGCAAATATGAACTAACAATTATATGCAGATTTAAATACAAAAGATAAAGGAATAAAATAGGACACAAATAGCACAGAGATTTAACATGGTTCACCCAAAATGGGTTACGCCCACCATACACAGCCATCCAATCTTTCTTATTATCCAACAAAAATAGTACATCAACCTTACAATGCCTTCAGTATCTCAGTCGCTTATAACATGCATTTTTAGGGAAACAAACAAAGTTGACCTTTTTAGGGTTTTATTACAATGTCGGTTTTCATCAACAAAAAATATCCAAAAAAAATTTCTCGGGGGCTACCGCCCCCAAACCCTCGAGCGGGCTACCACCTACTTTCTCGAGGCCCCGCCCGACCCTGGACCCCAGTGAGGATGTGCGCTGAGTGTACAGTACTTTGCTGATCAGTCGCCACATATCAACAATCTCCCACTTGGAGACTGATCAGGCTCCACACCAAACAATCTCCCACTTGGAGACTGATACTAGATGACACCACTATACTTGCAGCATCCGCTGGATAAAACACTGGGACTCGACTAGTATAAATCCCACAATTATCAATCAAGAAGACCAACAGAAACTGATGAAGAAATCAGCTTCTCCTGTGGAATTACCTTCGTGAACATATCGGCAGGATTCTCACTTGTGTGAATCTTCTCAAGCCGTAATTGACCCTCCTCCAAAACAGTCCAGATGAAGTGGTACTTGAGCTGAATGTGCTTTGTCCTTGAATAAAAAGCATAGTTTTTCCCAAGATGAATGGCACTCTAGCTATCAGTATACAATGGGTGATCCTCATGTGTCTAACCTAATTCCTCCAGAAAACATTGTAACCAAATCATCTCCTTGCTGGCTTTTGTAGCAGCAACATACTCAGCTTTAGTGGTTGAGAGTGCAACAACCTTTTGCAACCTAGAAATCCAACTGACTGCAGTTCCCCCTATAGTAAAAACATACCCTGTAGTACTCCTCCATGAATCAATATCACCTACCAGATCAGAGTCAACAAATCCACTCAGAGAAGCATTAGATCCTTTGAAACATAATGCCTTCATAGTAGTTCCTTTCAAATACCGAAGAATCCATTTCACAGCATTCACAGAATACTCAGATTACTCATAAACCTGCTCACAACTCCCACTGCATGTGCAATATCTGGCCTTGTGCATACCATTGCATACATCAGACTGCCAACAGCTGATGAATATGAGATGTTAGACATTTTATTTACGTCTTCCTGTGCCTTTGGGCACATCTCCTTAGTCAATTTGAAATGACTAGCCAAAGGTGTACTAACTGCTTTTGCATCCTGCATGTTAAATCTTTTCAACACCTTCTTTATATACTCACTTTGGGACAAATTCAAGGTTCTATTTTTCCTGTCCCGTGTAATCCTCATACCGAGAATTTTCTTAGCTGCACCCAAATCCTTCATAGCAAATGACCTGGCTAATTTCTGTTTAAGATCATTTGTATGTTGCATGTTAGACCCAACAACAAGCATGTCATCAACATAAAGAAACAGGATAATATAACTACCATTATTCAATCTCTTAAAATATACACAATGATTAGAATGAGATCTATGATAACCATATTCAGCCATGAAACTATCAAATTTTAAATACCATTGTTGGGGTGCTTGCCTTAGGCCATACAAACTTTTCTTCAACCTGCAAACCAAGTTCTCCTTACCTTTGACCTCGTATCCCTGTGGTTGCAACATGTAAATTTCCTCCTCCAAATCTCCATGGAGAAAAGCTATTTTGACATCTAATTGATCAAGATGTAAATCATCTACAGCCACGAGACTAAGTATAGTTCTAATTGAAGTCATTTTTACAACTGGAGAAAATATTTCATCATAATCTATACCCTTTTTCTGTGCAAAAACTTTTACCACAAGTCTGGCCTTATATCTTTTATGACCTCCTTCCTCCTCCTTCAGCCGATAAACCCATTTGTTAGGCAAGGCTCTTTTTTCTGCAGGTAAAGGGACTAAGTCCCAAGTCTTATTTTTCATTGAGGAGTCCATCTCCTCTTTCATGCCTAGCTCTCACTGTTGTTTGGCATCCACCTACATTGCTTCTCCATATTCTTCTGGTTCACCAGAATCAATTAATAAAATAGAATACAGAGAAGGAGAAAATCTTTCAGGGGGTCTACTTGACCTCGTAGAATGTCTAACACTTGCAGGAGTTTGTGGGACAATCTGTTGTTGCTGAGCATCAAGTACCTATGGCATTTCATTTTCAGGAATCTCATCCAACACCACATATTCTTGTTTGTCCTATTCATGCTTCTTTTCCTGCATCTGTTCTTTATACATAACCTTCTCATTGAATATAACATCTCTACTTCTAATTATTTTCTTATTTTCAAAATCCCATAACCAATAGCCATATTTATCTATCCCATATCCAATGAAGGTACATTTATGAGATTTAGCATCAAGCTTGGTTATGTTTTCTTTATCAACATGGACAAAAGCTTCACAACCAAAGGTTTCAGAAAAGAATAATTTACCTTTTTACTAGTCCATGCCTCCTCTGGAATAGCACCATCCAAAGGGGTTGAAGGTCCTCTATTTATCAAATAGACAGCAGTATGTATAGCATCTGCCCAAAAATGTAAGGGCAATCTAGCATGCTATCTCATGCTCCTCGCGCGTTCCACGATAGTCCTATTCAGTCTCTCTGACACACCATTTTCCTGTGGAGTTCCTGGAACTATCTTTTTCTTTCAAATCCCATTTAAGGAGCAGTAATCTTCAAATGCTTTGCTGCAATACTCACCTCCATTATCCGATTTGAGACACTTCAACTTTTTTCCTGTCTCATTCTCAACCAAAGCTTCCATTTCTTAAAAGTTTCAAAAACTTCTGATTTTTGTTTTAAGAAATATACCCATGTTTTTCTAGTTGAGTCATCAATAAAAATAACATAATAACAAGAGCCACCAAGAGATGATACCTGAGCCGGTCCCCATACATCTAAATGCACAAGCTCTAACTTCTCACTCTTCTTCTCTTTCCCAACCTTGAGAAATCTGACTCTTTTCTGTTTACCATAAACACGATTTTCACAGAACTCTAAATCAATCTTCTTTAGTCCTGGCAATCAATTTTTGGAGTGAAGGATTTTTATCTCTTTCTCACTCATGTGCCCAATCCTATGGTGCCACATTATTGAATTTGTTCTTGCAACATCTATTGTTGATGTCCCTGTAGTAACTTTATCTGTAGCAGCTAGGGTAGAGTAAGTGTTACCAGTACATAGATATAATGTGCCTACCTTTGCACCTTTAGCTACTACTAATGATATTTTAGTGACCTTCCAGATATTGTCTGAGAAGGTAACTATGCAACCTTCACTACCTAGTTGCCCGGCAGAAATTAAATTTCTTCTTAAATTAGGAACATGTCTTACCTCCTGCAAACACCAGTCATTTCCATTCTGCAACTTGATCTTTATCTTTCCTTTTCCAACAATTTGATAGGGCTCATCATCACCCAAATATACCTATCCAAAATCACCTTGAACATAATCTAGAAAATATTTTCTATGGGGTGTAGCATGAAATGAAGCCCTAGAATCTATTACCCAAGAATCATTAACATTATACAAACATAAGATTAAAGAATCTTGTAAAGTATTACTTGCAATATTAGCTTCCTTACTGTTATTTTCATTTTTGTCTCCTTCTTTGTTTTTCTGAGACCAACAGTCTTTCTTTAAATGACCAAGATTTCTGCAATACCAGCAATCTTTCTTTCATCTAGATTGAGAGCGTCCTTTCTTTGACTTCCCTTGTGACTTCTCATTCCCAGGGCCTTTTCCTCTTTCCTTTGATCTTCCTCTATTCTCCACATTCAAAACACTACTTGATGATGTTGGAGTCTCACCTGTGCTTTTCCTTCGCATTTCCTTGCTTAGGATAACACCAACAATATCATCAAATATCAAAGTATTTTTACCAGAGACAAAGTTACTTACAGCCATAACCAAGCTATTCCAGCTTTTTGGCAAAGAACATAAAATTAAGAGAGCCCTAACCTCTTCTACAAAAGTAATTTTTACCGAAGACAATTGACTGGTAATTGTATTAAATTCATTTAAGTGCTCCGCTATAGATCCTCCCTCACTTATTTTCAAATTAAACAAACACTTCATAAGAAATACCTTATTCAAAGCTGAGGGTTTCTCATACAACTTAGCCAATGTTGCCATCAGATCTACAGCCATTTTTTCTTCTATTATATTGAAAGCTACAGATAGTGCAAGGCACAATCGAATGGATCCCAGTGCCTTTCTATCTAAAATTTCCCACTCTTCATCTAACATTGTGGTCACTTTCTTTTCCTTTCCTTCCAATGGCTGCCACAAATCCTTTTGATACAAGTAATCCTCCATCTACATTTTCCATAACTGATAATCCTGGCCATTAAATTTTTTGACCTTGAATTTGGAATCCTCCATTGCTCCCACTCAAAACTGAAAGTCCTACCAATTTATAGAAAACCTCGCTCTGATACCAATTGTTAGGGTTTCAAGAAGATCCGAAGCAAATATGAAATAACAATTATATGCAGATTTAAATACAAAAGATAAAGGAATAAAATAGGACACAGATAACATAGAGATTTAATGTGGTTCACCCAGAATGGGTTACGTCCACCATACACAACCATCCAATCTTTCTTATTATCTAGCAAAAATAGTACATCAACCTTACAATGCCTTTGGCATCTCAGCCGCTTATAACAGGCATTTTTAGGGCAACCAACAAAGTCGACCTTTTTAGGGTTTTATTACAATGTCAATTGTTGGCAAGGATACGTGCTGAGTGTAAAGTACTTTGTTGATCAGTCACCAAATATCAACAGTCCTTCCCCTCCACAGTTAAAGAAAGTTCCTCTAAATGTTCTCTTGTCTTGTCTTCTAAAATTCTCATTTCAGTAGCCATCCAGTTCTCTCCTCCTGTAGAAATTTCTAACATCTTTCTAGTATGAATTACCTTCTTTTCTTACTTCCTTGTCCTATTTCTGATCTATAAAGGTTCCTCTACCTCTGGTATATCCTCTTCCTCCTTGAAATATTCCTCCGGAAAACCCTCCACCTCTACCTCTATGCCTTTGCTTATTTCTTTTTTTTTATCTTTTCTTCTACCTTTAGAGAATATTGGTAAGCTTCTTCAACACTCTGTAATTTGATCAAACTGAGTTCATCTTGTATAGACACCCACAATCTATTCAAATATCTCATAACTTGTTCAACTTCATCATCAACATGTCTGGATCTGATATTCAACTTGTAAAATGCTTCGGTGTACACCTTCACACTAGATTCCATCTCAAATTCTGCAACTTCCGAAATGGGTTCACTTGATAATCAGCTGGCATAAATTTGGATTTCAACTTAGCAATCATCTAATCCAATGTCTTGATCTTCTCTTTACCTCTTCTTTGTCTATCACCCTACAAATATTCCCACCAAAGAGATGCATGACCTTTCAACTGGGTACAGACATATTCCACCTTCCTTTCTTTTGCAGCATTTTCAAAATCAAAACAATTCTCCATCTTCGAGATCCAATCCATCAATTCGTCTGAATCCAATTTTCCATCATATTCTGGTGGGGTAAAATGAGGTTTAGTATTCACCCTACTCAAAACCCTCAAAAACCTTTCATCATCTGGATCAACTATCGGGGGGTTTACTTGTTTTGTCTGGGCTTCTTCCCCTTCATTTTTAATTAAATATTTGATTTGTCGGCCTCTTCTCTGGGTTATCTCCACGGATTCCAACCAAGATGCTATTCCTCACAAAATTTCTATCACAGTAGGGTCTACATTTCCACATGCTCCACAATTCCTAGTTCCTCTTCGCGGCATCGTTTATGCCAGTTGTTTGCAGCTGCAGGTTGGATCCATAGTACACCACCCTACAAAAAAAATTCTCAGGACAATGTAATCTCTGGAATGAAAACTCACTCTAATACCACTTGCAGTAGTCACCCATTGAGAGGGACCTCAAAGAGATTAGTCCAGGCTAATTAGCAAGAGTAAACACAATGCAAACACAAAGACATGGTGGAGGCAATGTAGAACAGATTGAATTATAACATGAAAATTTATTACAACCAACCCATAATAACTGGGTTACAGAAATCGGCTTACAGGCTTGCTAGAACATACTCGGAGTACAAAATAGGTCACAACCGAGACCTCAAATCTTAATATCTATCTAATATGTTGATGCAAGAGCATCCTCGGTCGATGAGAAATCTTGCATCAACCAAAAACATTTCCTTGTAGTTATATTCTTGTTTAGTTCTTTGTGCAGTTTATGTAGTCTTACCGGTATGTATCGGTAGTTGCTTGTTCTTCATGGCAGATCTTGTTTGCAATTTTCTAGCAATTTCATGTGGTTGATTCCAGATTTCTAGTTCATTTGGGTTATTCCCCAGTCAGTTGCTGCTTTCAATTGGTTGTTTCTAGGTTCCTGAAACAGTTTTTGTGCTTACCGGTTAGTTTTCCTTCATTACCAGCGTGATTCTTGGAGTGAGGATCCATCTTGGGTCTTGTCCAATGTTATTTGGTGTGTGGCTGACCTTCCTGCTAAACTGTATCACTTGGTTGCTATTTTTTGGAAGGATTTCTTAAATCTTAGGGCTGACCTAATTACACGTTTTATTTTCCTGCATTGGTGAATGTAATCATTTGTGGCTGACCCGGATATGTTCTGGTGGACATAAATATGATATTATGTAATCATTTGTAGGGGAAGAGGAAGTAGAACTTAGAATAAGGATTGAGATTTACATGTTGTGATCTGGTTGATTCTTAGAGTCCTAGTAGGATTGTATATAGCTTGAAGCCTGCATGTAACTGGTTAATTACATGATATTCTTTGATGATAATTTGATGATTCAAGTTCTATGACTTGGATATGATCTATTTATATGAATTTGTTATGTTTTCTTACTACTTTCATTGTGTCTCTCTTGCTACATAAGCCAATTGACTCTTTTGAGGGTTTTTACTGGTTATGGATGCATCAATTGGTATCATAGTTGGTTATGGACCAGCTAGTGGAAGGATCGTCTGAGGCATTACTTGAGGTGGATAGATCGTTGATTAGAGGTAGGATGTGTGTGTGTTCAATAGATTGTCGAGGGGAGGAAATTGAAATGAGTAATCAGATTGCCAATTTGAGGCAGTTCACCAGAGTGGAAGGAGAGATGTCGTCGAGGAGGAAAAACCCCCAGAGGGTAGAATAGATTATGAAAGACTTCAAGAATGAAGTGAGAAAAAAAATCTAGAATTCTTTGGCTGGTTTACAAAGAAACCCTGGCTTTGAGGATGAATATGAGGAAGCCATTGAAGAGCGTGAGGAAGCTGAAGGATCGGAAGATGAGAGAGAGGAAAGATTCCTAAGAGCAGCGACACAAGCAAGTAAAGCACATAAAGTTGAAGTTTCTAACTTTTCTGGAATGTTGAAACTAGAGGATCTGATCGATTAGATCGGAGAGTTGGAGGACTACTTTGATTTTGAGGATGTCAAGGACCCGTAGAGAGCCTAGTTGGCACATACCAAGTTGAAAGGCTATTCTACCTTGTGGTGGAAAGAGTTATAGAAATAAAGAGTGGAGAATGGTAAATATAAGATCACCCAATGGAGACAAATGGTTGCAAGGTTGAAGGCCAAGTTCATACTGGGAGACTATGAACTAGAGTTGTTCAAGAAATTGCAAAACCTAAAATAGAGAAACATGACTGTGAAGGAATATACTAGGGAATTCTACAAGGTGGTAATTAAATCTAGGCATAGGGGGATTGATAGAGAAAACGTGGCGAGGTACATCAATGGGCTTGGTTTTATCATTCAAGATGAGATGAGTATGTTGAAGATTTCAGTAGTTGAAGAAGCCTACTAGTATGCTTTGAAGGCTGAGGAGAAGATGAGAAGAATCCAAACAAATAAGGGAAAGGATAAATTGAAGATGAATGATAGTATGAAAAAACCGGTTGAAGAAGAGGAGTCAAAACCTAAGTAGAGCAAAGAATTGGAACAAAAGACACCAAGGAAGGGTAGCATCAGTACCAGTAGAAAATGTATTAGCCAATGTTTCAAGTGTGTAGACACCAGACATAGATCCTATGAATGTAAGTAAAAAATGACAAGAATTTATGTCGCAAGTGAAGAACTAGATGGTGTTGGATCTATCAGAGCAAGGAGAATCCCTTATGTTCAGAAGAAAGGATATCGGATCCACTCAAAGGAGGATTCTTTTTTGAACTATATGAAAATAAGGTGATAAGTATTGCAAGTTCATTGTAGATAGTGGAAGTACTAATAATTTAGTATCTAAGGAGATGGTTGAGAAGCTTGGGTTGAAGAGGCTTGAGCATCCTTGTCCTTATGGGGCAATTTGTCTACAAGATGACCAGAAGGTAGAGATAAAGGAGCAGTGTTGGGTGAGTTTCAGTATTGGGCCTTTCAGAGATGAAGTTTTATGTGATATTGTGTCAATGAATGTTTGTCATGTCTTATTGGGAAAAACTTGGAAGTATGATAGAGGAGCTATTTATGATTGTAGAAGAAACCTGGTTACTATTGAAAAGTATGGGCAAAAGTTCACCTTGATTTATTTGAAGGAGAAAAAGAAGGAGGTGAAGAATCTAAGTCCTGAGAAAAGTTGTAGGAAATTGATGGCAAAGGTTATACCAGAAGGTTTGAAACAACTAGTGGTAGAGGTTATATTGGAAGGTTTGAAAGAACTGGTGCTAGAGGTCATACCAGAGGTTTTGAAGAAAGATATAATAGAACCAGTTGCAGAGATTATACCAGAGGGTGACATGAGTTGGCAGAAGCATCTGATGGATGAGTCTGATTGACAGATGGAACTAGATGACAAAGAGCTCATGGAGACAAAGTGGATGAAGTCTTGCAACAGAAGAAATTCTGAGTTTTATAAGAAAGAAGGCATTACATAGGGAGAATGTGAAAATATGAAGAAAAGGAAGAAAACCAAAGGGAATCAAAGGTTAGAGAACCTGGTTGAAGCACCAAGAGAGATAGAGCTAAGATTGGAAGGTAAAGAAAATGTTTGGATCAAAAATAAGCATGAGATCTTCATTCTAGATCCTTTTATATGTTCATGAGTTGCCTCTCATGGAACATATTTTTCTACTTAGGTTATTTGATGCAGGAGCATCTCCGGTCGATGAGCAATCTTGCATCAACTAAAAACATTTCCTTGTAGTTTTGTTATTGTTTAGTTCTTTGTGTAATTTATGTACTCTTATCGATATATATCGGTAGTTGCTTGTTCTTCATGGCAGATCTTGTTTGCAGTTTCTTGGCAATTTCATGTGGTTGATTCCAAATTTCTAGTTCATTTGGGTTCTTCTCCGGTCAGTTATCACTTCTAGTTGGTTGTTTCTAGGTTCCTAGGACAGTTCTTATGCTTACCGGTTGGTTTTCCTTCATTATCAACACAATTATTGGTGTGAGGATCCATCTTGGGTCTTATATGATGTTCTTTGGCATGTGGCCGACCTTTGTGCTGAACCGCATCACTTGGTTGTTATTTTCTAGAAGGATTTATTAAATCTTAGGGTCGACCTAATTGCACATTTCATTTTTCTGTATTGGTGAATGTAATCTTTTGTGGTCAACCCAAATATGTTCCGGTGGGTATAAATATGATGTTATGTAATCATTTCTAGGGGCAGAGGAAGTAGAACTCAGAATAAGGATTGAGATTTTCGTGTTGTGATCTGGTTGATTCTTAGAGTCTTGGTAGGATTGTATCAGGCTTGAAGCCTGCATGTAATCGGTTAATTACTGGATGTTCTTTGATGATAATCAAATGATTACCATATGATTTCCAAAAGTTCTATGACTTGGTTATGATCTGTTTATATGAATCAATTATGTTTTCTTACTGCCTTCATTGTTTCTCTCTTGTTGTATAATCTGGTTCTCTTTGGAGGGTTTTTACCAGTTATGGTTGCATCAATTGGTGTTAGAGTTGGTTATGGACCAGCTAGTGGAAGGATCGTTTGAGGAATTCCTTGAGGTGGATAGGTCACCGATTGGAGGTAGGTTGCATGTGTGTTCAATAGATCATTGAGGGGAGGCAATTAAAATGAGTAGTCAGATCGTCGATTTGAGGCAGTTCACCGAAGTAGAAGGAGAGATGTCACCAAGGAGGACAAACCCCCGGAGGGTAGAGTAGATGATGGAAGACTTCAAGAATGAAGTGAGAAATGAAGTCCGGAATGCTTTGGCCGATTTGTGAAGAAAAACTGACTCTAAGGATGAATATGAGGAAGTCGGTGAAGAGCTTGAGGAAACTAAAGGACCGAACGATGAGAGATAGGAAAGATTCCTAAGAGAAATGACACAAGCAAGTAAAGTGCATAAAATTGAACTTTCTAACTTTTTCGAAACGTTGAACCCAGAGGATTTGATCGATTGGATCAGAGAGTTGGAGGACTACTTTGAGTTTGAGGATGTCAGGGACCCACAAAGAGTCTGGTTGGCACAAACCAAGTTGAAAGAGGATGCTTCCTTGTGGTGGAAAGGGTTGTAGAAATACAGAGTGGAGAATGGTGAATTGAAGATCACCCGATGGAGATAGATGGTTGCAAGTTATTGAAGGACAAGTTCATACTAGGAGACTATGAGATAGAGTTGTTCAAGAAGTTGTAGAACCTGAAACAGAGAAACATGATTGTGAAGCAATATACAGAGGATTTCCACAAGGTGGTAATTAGATCCAGGCATAGGGGGATTGATAGAGAAAAGGTGGCGAGGTACATCAATGGGATTTATTTTACCATTAAAGATGAGATGAGTATGTTGAAGATTTCAACAATTGAAGAAGCATACCAGTATGCTTTGAAGGTTGAGGAGAAGATGAGAAGAAGACAAATGAATAAGGGAAAGGATAAATTGAAGATGAATGATAGTATGAAGACATCGGTTGAAGAAGAGGAGTAAAAACCTAAGTGGAGAAAAGAATCAGAATAGAAGACACCAAACAAGGGTAGCAACAGTACTGGTAGAGAATTTACTGGCAAATGTTTCAAGTGTGGATAAATCGGACATAGATCCTATCAATGTAAGTAAGGAATGACAAGAGATTGTGTGGGAAGTGAAGAACCGGATGGTACCTGATTTGATTATGCACTAGAGCAAGGAGAATCCTTATATTCATAAGAAAGGATACCAGATCCAATCAAAGGAGGATTCTTTCCTAAACTATATGCAAATCAGGTGGTAAGTGTTGCAAGGTCATTGTAGATAGTAGAAGTACTGATAATTTAATATCTAGGGAGATGGTTGATAAGCTTGGGTTGAAAATGCTTGAGCATCTTTGTCCTTATGAGGTAAGTTGGGTTACAAGATGATCAGAAGGTAGAGATAAAGGAGCAGTGTTGGGTGAGTTTCAATATTGGGCCTTTCAGAGATGAAGTTTTATGTGATATTGTGTCAATGAATGTTTATCATGTCTTGTTGGGAAAAACTTGGCAATATGATAGAGGAGATATTTATGACTGTAGAAGAAACTTGGTTACTATTGAAAAGGATGGGTAGAAGTTCTCCTTAATTTATTTGAAGTAGAAAGAGAAGGAGGTGAAGAATCTGAGTCTTGAGAAAAGTTGTAGGAAACCAACGGCAGAGGTTATACCAGAAGGTTCAAAAGAACTGGTGGTAGAGGTTCTACCGAAAGGTTTGAAAGAATTGGCGGTAGAGGTAATACCAGAGGTTTTGAAGAAAGATCTGATAGAACCAGTTGTAGAGATTATACTAGAGGATGACATGAGTTGGTAGAAGGATCTGACAGATGATTTTGATGGACAAATGGATCCAGATGATAGAGAGCTCATGGTGACAAACCAGATGAAGTCTTGTGGCAAAAGAAATCTTGAGTTGCAGAAGAAAGAAGGTAGTACATAGGGAGAATGTGCAAACCTGAAGCAAAGGAAGAAAACCAAAGGGAGTCAAAGGTTACAGAACCTAGTTGAAGTACCGGGAGAGATAGAACAGAGATTGGCAGGTAAAGAAGATGTTTGGATGAGAAATGAGAATGGGATTTTCATTTTGAATCTTTTTAGATGTTCATGAGTTGCCTATCATGGAACATATTTTTCTACCTGGGTTGTCTGATGCAGGAGCATCCATGGTCAATGGTCAATCTTGCATCAACCAAAAACATTTCCTTGCAATTTTGTTCTTGTTTATTTCTTTGTGTAGTTTTTGTACTCTTACTGATATGTATTGGTAGTTGCTTCTTCTTTGTGGCAGATCTTGTTTCTGGGTTCTCAGGATAGTTTTTATGCTTACCGGTTGGTTTCCTTCATTACCATTGCAATTATTGGCATCAGGATCCATCTTAGGTCTTGTCCGATGTTCTTTGCGGTGTGGCTGACCTTCATGTTGAACTGCATCACTTAGTTGTTATTTTCTGGAAGGATTTCTTAAATCTTAGGGCCGACTTAATTACACATTTCATTTTCCTACATTCGTGAATGTAATCTTTTTTAGTCAACCCGGATATGTTTAGGTGGGTATAAATATGATGTTATGTAATCATTTGTAGGGGAAGAGAAAGTAGAACTTAAAATAAGGATTGAGATTCACATGTTGTGATCTGGTTGATTCTTAGAGTCCCAATAAGATTGTATTAGGCTTGAAGCCTGCATGTAATCGATTAATTACCGGATGTTATTTGATGATAATATGATGATTGCTAGAATTTCTATAACTTAGATATGATATGTTTATATAAATTTATTAGGTTTTCTTATTTCTTTTGTTGTGTCTCTCTTGTTTCATAAGCCAGTTGACACTTTTGAGGGTTTTTACTATTATGGCTGCATCAATTGGTATCAGAGCTGGTTATGGACTGGCTAGTGGAAGGATTGTCTAAGGCATTCCTTGAGGTGGACAGATTTTTGATTGGAGGTAGGCTATGTGTGTTTTCAATACATCATCGAGGGGAGGCAATTGAAATGAGTAGTCAGATCATCGATTTGAGGCAGTTCACCAGAGTTGAAGGAGAGATGTCACCAAGGAGGACAAACCCTTGAAGGGTAGAATAGATGATGGAAGACTTCAAGGATGCAGTGAGAAATGAAATCTGTAATGCTTTGGCTAGTTTGTGAAGAAACCCTGACTCTAAGGGTGAATATGAGGAAGTTGAAGGACTGAAAGATGCAAGAGAGGAAAGATTCCTAAAAGCAATGGCATAAGAAAGTAAAGTGAATAAAGTTGAAGTTCCTAAATTTTCCAGAATGTTGAACCTAGAGGATCTGATTGATTGGATCAGAGAATTGGAGAACTAATTTGAGTTTGAGGATGTCAAGGACTCGCAGAGAGTCTGGTTGGAACATACCCAGTTGAAAGGGAATGTTGCCTTGTAGTGGAAAGAGTTGCAGAAAGGTAGAGTGGAGAATGGTGAATTTAAGATCACCTGGTGGAGATAGATGGTTGCTAGGTTAAAGGCCAAGTTCATACTAGGAGACTATGAACTAGATTTGTTCAAGAAGTTGCAGAACCTGAAACAAAGAAACATGACTATGAAGGAATATACAGAGGAATTATACAAGGTGGTAATCACATTTGGGCATAGGGGTATCAATAGAGAAAAGGTGGTGAGGTACATCAATGGGCTTGTTTTTAACATTCAAGATGAGATGAGTATGTTGAAGATTTCAACAGTTGAAGAAGCCTACTAGTATGCTTTGAAAGATGAGGAGAAGATGAGAAGAAGACAAGCGAATGAGGGAAAGGAGAAATTCAAGACAAATGATAGTATGAAGAAATCAGTTGAAGAAGAGGAGTCAAAACCTAAGTCAAGTAAAGAATCAAAACAAAAGACACTAAGGAAGGGTAGCAGTAGTACTGGTAGAGAATTTCATGGCAAATGTTTCAAGTGTGGAGGAAATGAACATAGATCCTATGAATGTAAGAAAGGAATGGAAAAAAGTTGTGTCGCAAGTGAAGAACTAGATAGTATTGGATTTGAATGTGCACCGGAGTAAGGAGAATCCCTTATCTTCTAAAGAAAGGACACCAAATCCACTCAGAGGGGGAGTCTTTTCCAGCGTGTATGCAAATCAGGTGGTAAGTGTTGCAAGGTCATTGTAGATAATGGAAGTACTGATAATTTATTATCTGAGGAGATGGTTGAGAAGCTTGGATTGAAGAGGCTTGAGAATCCTTGTCCTTATGAGTTAAGTTGGTTACAAGATGATCAGAAGGTAGAGATAAAGGAGCATTTTTGGGTAAGTTTCAATATTGGGCCTTTCAGAGATGAAGTTTTATGTGATAATGTGTCAATGAATGTTTGTCATGTCTTGTTGGGAAAACCTTGGCAGTATGATAGAGGAGCTATTTATGATTGTAGAAGAAACCTGATTACTATTGAAAAGGATGGGGAGAAGTTCACCTTGATTTCTTTGAAGAAGAAAGAGAAGGAGGTGAAGAATCTGAGTCCTGAGAAAATTTGCAAGAAACCAATGGTAGAGGTTATAACAGAAGGTTTGAAAGAACTGATGGTAGAGGTTATACCGAAAGGTTTGAAAGAACCGGTGGTAGAGGTCATACCAAAGGTTTTGAATACAAATATGATAGAATTAGTTGCAGAGATTATACAAGAGGGTGACATGAGTTGGCCGAAGGATCTGATGGATGAGTCTAATGGATAGATGGAACCAAATGTTAGAGAGCTCATGGTGACAAATCAGATGAAGTCTTGCAGCAAAAGGAATCCTGAGTTGCAGAAGAAAGAAGGCAATACATAGGGAGAATGTGCAAATCTGAAGCATGAGATTTTCATTCTGAATCCTTTTAGATGTTCATGAGTTTCCTCTCAGGGAACATCTTTTTCTACCTAGGTTGTCTGATGCATGAGCATCCATGGTCAATGAGCAATCTTGCATCAACCAAAAATATTTCCTTGCAGTTTTGTTCTTGTTTAGTTCTTTGTGCGGTTTTTGTACTCATACTGGTATGTACCGGTAGTTTCTTTTTCTTCATGTCAGATCTTATTTCAAGTTTCCTAGTGGTTTCATATGGTTGAATCTAGATTTATAGTTCATCTAGGTTCTTCTCTGGTCAGTTATCACTTCCAGTTGGCTATTTCTAGGTTCTTGGGACAGTTCTTGTGCTCACTGGTTGGTTTTCCTTTATTACTAGTGAGATTATTGGAATGAGGATCCATCTTGGGTATTTTGAAATTTTCTTTGGTGTGTGGCCGACCTTCCTACTGAACTACCTCTCTTGGTTGTTATTTTCTGGAAATATTTCTTAAATCTTAGGGTCGATCTAATTACACGTTTCATTTTTCTACATTGGTTAATGTAATCTTTTGTGGCCAACCCAGATGTTTCAGTGGGTATAAATATGATATTATGTAATCATTTGTAGGGGAAGAGGAATTAGAACTTAGAATAAGGATTGAGATTCACATGTTGTGATATGGTTGATTCTTAGAGTCCCGGTAGGATTGTATCAGGATTGAACCCTGCATGTAACCGGTTAATTACCAAATGTTATTTGATGATAATATGATGATTGTCGGAAGTTCTATGACTTGGATATGATCTGTTTATATGAATTTGTTATGTTTTCTTACTACTTTCATGATGTCTATCTTGATGCATAAGTCGATTGACTCTTTTGAGGGTTTTTACCAGTTATGGCTACATTAATTGGTATCAAAGTTGGTTATGGACTGGCTAGTGGAAGGATTGTCTAAGGAATTACTTGAGGTGGATAGATCACCGATTGGAGGCAAGTTGTGTTTGTGTTCAATACATCACCAAGGGGGGAAATTGAAATGAGTGGTCAAATTGCCCAGTTGAGGCAATTCACCAGAGTGGAAGGAGAGATGGCATCAAGGAGGACAAACCCATGGAGGGTAGAACAAATGATGGAAGACTTGGAGAATGAAGTGAGAAATGAAAGTAGAAATGCTTTGGCTAGTTTGAGAAGAAACCCAAACTCTGAGGATGAATATGAGGAAGTCAATGAAGAGATTGAGAAAGCTGAACGATCGAAAGATGAGAGAGATGAAAGATTCCTAAGAGCAGCAGCGCAAGCAAGTAAACTACATAAAGTTGAAGTTTCTAACTTTTTTGGAATGCTAAGCCCGGAGAATCTAATCGATTGGATCAGAGAGTTGGAAGACTACTTTGAGTTTGAGGATGTCAAGGACCCGCAAAGAGTCCAGTTGGTGTAGACCAAGTTGAAATGGCATCTTGCCTTGTAGTGGGAAGAGTTATAGAAAGATAGAGTGGATAATGGTCAATTGAAGATCACTCGATGAAGACAGATGGTTGCATGGTTGAAGGGCAAGTTCATACCAAGATACTATGAACTAGAGTTATTCAAGAAGTTGCAGAATCTAAAATAGAGAAACATGAATGTGAAGGAATATACTGAGGAATTCTACAAGGTAGTAATCAGATCTGGGCATAGGGGGATTGATAGAGAAAAGGTGGCAAGGTACATCAATGTGCTTGGTTTTAACATTCAAGATGACATGAGTATGTTGAAGATTTCAACAGTTGAAGAAGCCTACTAGTATTCTTTGAAGGCTAAGGAGAAGATGAGAGGAAGATAAATGAATAAGGGAAAGGATGAATTGAATATTAATGATTGTATGAAGAAACCAGTTGAAGAAGAGGATTCAAAACCTAAGTGGAGCAAAGAATCAGAATAGAAGATGTCATGGAAGGGTAGCAACAATATCGATAGAGACTTTCTTGCCAAATATTTTAAGTATGGAGAAACCAGACATAGATCCTATGAATGTAAGAAAGGAATAGCAAGAAGTTGTGTGGCAAGTGACAAAGTGGATGGTACTGGATCTGACTATGCACTCGAGCAAGGAGAATCCCTTATGTTTAGAAGAAAGGATACCGAATCTACTCAGAGGAGGAGTCTTTTTAGGACTGTATGCAAATCAGGTGGTAAGTGTTGCAAGGTCATTGTAGATAGTGGAAGTACTGATAATTTAGTATATGAGGAGATAGTTGAGAAGCTTGGGTTGAGGACACTTGAGCATCCTTTTCCTTATGAGGTAAGTTTGTTACAAGATGATCAGAAGGTAGAGATAAAGGAGCAGTGTTGGGTGAGTTTCAATATTGGGCCTTTTAGACATGAAGTTTTATGTGATATTGTGTTAATGAATGTATATCATGTCTTATTGGGAAAACCTTTGCAGTATAATAGAGGAGCTATTTATGATTGTAGAAGAAACCAGGTTACTATTGAAAAGGACGGGCATAATTTCACCTTGATTTATTTGAAGGAGAAAAAGAAGGAGGTGAAGAATCTGAGTCCTGAGAAAAGTTGTAGGAAACTGATGTAAGAGGTTATACTGGAAGGTTTGAAAGAACTGGTGGTAGAGGTTATACCAGAAGGTTTGAAAGAATTAGTGGTAGAGGTCATACTGAAGGTTTTGAAGAAAGATCTTATAGAATTTCTTGCCAAATGTTTCAAGTGTAGAGAAACCAGACATAGATTCTATGAATGTAAGCAAGGAATGGCAAGAAGTTGTGTGGCAAGTGATGAACTGGATGGTACCGGATCTGACTGTACACTGGAGAAAGGAGAATCCCTTATGTTCAGAAGAAAGGATAGAAGATCCACTCAGAGGAGGAGTCTTTTTTGGATTGTATGCAAATCAGGTGGTAAGTTTTGCAAGGTCATTGTAAATAGTGGAAGTACTAATAATTTAGTATATAAGGAGATGGTTGAGAAGCTTGGGTTGATGATGCTTGAGCATCCTTTTCCTTATGAGGTAAGTTGGTTACAAGATGATCAGAAGGTAGAGATAAAGGAGCAGTGTTGGGTGAGTTTCAATATTTGGTCTATTAGACATGAATTTTTATGTGATATTGTGTTAATGAATTTTTGTCATGTGTTGTTGGGAAAACCTTGGTAGTATAATAGAGGATCTATTTATGACTGTAGAAGAAACCTAGTTACCATTGAAAAGGATGGGCAAAATTTCACCTTGATTTGTTTGAAGGAGAAAGAGAAGGAGGTGAAGAATCTTAGTCCTGAGAAAAGTTGCAGGAAACCGATGGCAGAGGTTATACCAAAAGGTTTGAAAGAATCGATGGTAGAGGTTATACTAGAAGGTTTGAAAGAATCAGTGGTAGAGGTCATACCAAAGGTTTTAAAGAAATATATGATAGAACCTGTTGCAAAGATTATACATGAGGGTGACATGAGTTGGCAGAAGGATCTGACGGATGAGTCTGATGGACAGATGGAACTGGTTGATAGAAAGCTCATGGTGACATAACAGATGAAGTCTTGTGGCAAATGAAATCCTAAGTTGTAGAAGAAAGAAGGAAATACATAGGGAGAATGTGCAGATCTAAAGAAAAGGAAGAAAACCAAAGGAATTCAAAGGTTAGAGAAGCTAGTTGAAGCACTGGGAGAGATAAAGAAGAGATTGGTAGGTAAAGAAGATGTTTGAATCAGAATGAGCATAGGATCTTCATTCTGAATCCTTTTAGATGTTCATGAGTTGCCTCTCATGGAACATCTTTTTCTACTTGGATTTTCTAATGCAGGAGCATCCATGGTCGATGAGTAATCTTGCATCAACCAAAAATATTTCCTTGCAAAATTGTTCTTGTTTAGTTCTTTGTGTAGTTTTGGTACTCTTATTTGTATGTACCAGTAGTTTCTTTTTCTTCATGGTAGATCTTGTTTGCAGTTTCCTGGCAGTTTCATGTGGTTGATTCCATATTTCTATTTCATTTGGGTTATTCTCTGGTCAGTTATCGCTTCCAGTTGGTTGTTTCTAGGTTTTTAGGATAGTTCTTGTGCTTACCGGTTGGTTTTCCTTCATTACCGATGTGATTCTTGGCATGAGGATCCATCTTGGGTCTTGTCTAATGTTCTTTGGCATGTGGTTGACCTTCCTACTAAACTGCATCACTTGGTTGTTATTTTCCAAAAGGATTTCTTAAATCTTAGGGTTGACCTAATTACACGTTTCATTTTTCTGCATTGGTGAATGGAATATTTTGTGGCCGACCTGGATATGTTTTGGTGGGTATAAATATGATGCTATGTAATCATTTGTAGGGGTAGAGGAAGTAGAACTTAGAATAAGGATTGATATTCACATGTTGTGATCTAGTTGATTCTTAGAGTCCTAGTAGGATTGTATCAGGCTTCAAGCCTGCATGTAACCGGTTAATTACCGGATGTTCTTTGATGATTAACAGATGATTGCCAGAAGTTATATGACTTGGATATGATCTGTTTATATGAATTTGTTATATTTTCTTACTTCCTTCATTGTGTCTCTTTTGCTACATAAGTCAGTTGACTCTTCTGAGGGTTTTTACCGGTTATGGCTGCATCATATGCTTAGTGTCCCTTATTCGTTGTTACCTTCTAATATTCTACTACAATGATTTATATGATCCAAGGAGATATGGTCAGCCCAAAAAGGGATCAAAACCTGAAGAACAAGACCTAACGTATAAAACCAACAAGGTTAGCCTCTACTAAGAGATTCCTCCAAAAAATATAAAGGATGAAGTGTAGATCATGGGAAAAGTTTGGCCACACGGCAAGAAACATCGGAATCAACACTCAAGGCTTTGTAAGCTATGGAAGGGATCTAGTAGATCACAAATGCAAATAGGTCTAGCCAACCAATAACACAAAACTGTCAATCGACAATAGAAAATTGTCATGGAAACTGATAGCGTTAAATTGTCGGAAAATGATCCAAATGCTCCATGGTTTGGGAATAAGGAAGATGATCAATTCTTCAATAAAAATCCAACTCCATAGGATCTAGTGAGCCAAATTTGGGACACACAGAAAGAAATGTTGAAATTGCAAATAGAAAGGAAAATATTTTTTGGTTTATGCAAGATTTCTATGAACCAGGGATGCTCCTGCATCAAGGTAGGGTCTAGTGGTGGCTTTTTGTTCCACCCTGATACTCATAACCACTTTCATAGACAACATTTTCATGAAATCACTACACTCAAGATTTGGTGTCATTGAATATGAAGGTAGATAAAGATGACACATGATTAAAGAGAAATCAAATATTATTGATCTACCACAACACATGTTGCGTGTGACAACAATAAATGTAGAAAATTGAAGTTGATCCCTATTGGAAAGGAAAACAATAGACAAATATGAATACCTACCAAGACAAATGTGAAGGTACTACTAGACAAAAACACTCAAGCCTAGAAAATACCTCAACCTGGAAGCATTAAATGCAAGCCCAATAACCAAGCATGGTCAAATCACATCACATGGAGCAAAAAATCACATAATAAATGCACTGACAAAGGAGTGAAGAAGGCCAATATATCAACACTACGCAAACAATGTATTGCCAATAAAAATGAATGCAATAATTTGTGATAATGAATCTCCCACTATGATGAACATGTGAGTCCAAGAAAATGAGGGTACGACTCAAATCTTAAACAACAGACAAGAAAATAAAAATGTCTCAACTATAATCCTTGCAAGAATCTCCACCACATAAGACAATAAGATCCTCATCAATATGCCAATGAAATGATCGATATGGGCCTGATGTAGCCAATCTTGCAAGCATAAAATCACATGGAAAATATGGAGGCCAACCAGTGAATTTGAGGACCAAACCAAATGAAGGAAAATATAGCTACACAACCATACATGGGCAAAAATACCGTCAGGGAGTGGTCACAATAGATCTCATAAGCTAAGAAAGATTCTTCATAACAAAGTGTCTCTCTTAATTCTATAGATCCATGATCAAGTGGAATAATCTAGTAGTGGGAAATATGACATGTCACAAAGAAACAATGCAAATAAAGTTCTCAAATCAAACAAATTGTCGGTGTAATCCTTAGTACATCATTCAAGCTCAACAAAGAAATGATTGGAGATTGACACATATCCCACATGCTTAAACAAAATATTGATGCATGCCAATAATCACCACGAAAAAACTAGTTAGTATTATTCCACTTATAAACTATCACCAGTCGCTTTTGAAAGAAAGATCCAAGATCGATTAGAAACATGTGATCTACTAAAACAAAGGCACATGGTTGAGAATTGAGGGCAGGGAAATTTGATAACCAAACAAACATGTTGGATATTAGAGATTTTGGAATGTGTTGTTGTCATTGATGTCAACACATTCCTATGTTTCATGTCGCAAAGAGTTGGTTTGGGTGATTTGTTGTAGATGTATTGATGCGGATTAATGGGTTTTGAGATACTTATCTCTAGTTGATTTATTATGAGTTTCAGTGTTCCAGAAAGTGATTCGATCAAGTTATGTGATTTGGTGTGGTGATTGGTTTTTCTGTTGATTCTATATTGCAGAGTTGTGATTTCTGGATTATATTTCTCTAGAATTGATTCCTTCTATTGTGTGGATTTTGGAGAGTGTTTGGGATGTCCATGTGTGTCCTTAGTTCGGGTGGTTCATGATTTGGAACTTCACAAGCCTATCTTTTAGTTTGTTGTTAGTGTTCTTGAGCTTCAATGATGAAATCATGACGATTCGTATTATCCGAGTTGTTGTGGTTATTGTGGAGGAATTCAAATTTCTTTTTGATGTTCTTTGATCATGTTCTATGCATTTTGGTAGTCTACAGTGATCATGGTGTATGTTATTGAATATTTTATTGGTCTAGTGGTTTTCTTCATGTTATACAACTTTCTAGCCAACCTGAATATGGTTGTTGTGTATTGTGGATGATCTTGGTGAGATATTCAATGGTCTTTCATGTTCAAGGGTTTGATTTTGTTCCATGAAATGTCCTTTCCGACATTGTATTGGTTCACATATGGAATTATGTATCATGTGATGCAATTTTGTAATTAGGTCTTATGTGTTGAGTCAGTGAGGCCCTACCCCAACTCATCCTAGCATTTCAGTGATTTTCATGTTGAGACTATTATGGATGCTTTATTTTTATGCACTATGGATTTAGAACTTGTATGATTTCATGATTTGGATAACATTGATATATATGGATGCTTCATTTCTGTGCATTATAGATATAGAACTCTATATGATTCTAGAATAGGATAAATTTGAGATGATGTATGTTGAAGAGGGGAAAATAGATTTGAAGGTCAATTAATTATATTAATTATGCTATAGTGACAATATTAATTATATTTAATTAATATTGAGAGGAATTTGAATTAACATAATTAATTAATTAATTATGCGAGGAATAATTAAAATAATTATTTTTAGGTGTCTACATTTTGCCCCTCTTTGAAGCGAGGTGTGATGACACATTGATTCAAAGAATACAATTGTTTTGATGTTGATATTGGTTTGATAGGATGCCCCGACTCTTGATTGATAGATTATGGTATGGTGATGCCCCCTCAGGAGATCAATTGAGGTATTTGATCTTTGGAGTTTTGTGAAATTGATATCCCTGTAGATTTGATTTGATTTGATTGATAAGATCTAGATTCAGTCTAGTTTCAAGAAGAATTCATTCTGTATAAGACAAAGATGATCAAAGTGTCTGGTTTCAGGAAGGATTTATCCTATATAAGACATGATTGATCACAATATCTAGTTTCAGGAAGGATTCATCCTGTATAAGACATTATCGGAATGTCTGGTTTCAGGAAGGATACATCCTATATAAGACACGACTGATCACAATGTCTAGTTTCAGGAAGGATTCATCCTGTATAAGACATGATCAGAGTGTCTAGTTTCAGGAAGGATACATCCTGTATAAGACATGACTGATCACAACGTCTAGTTTCAGGAAGGATTCATCTTGTATAAGACATGATCAGATCACAACGTCTGGTTTTAGGAAGGATTCATCCTGTATAAGACATGATTGATCACAACATCTGGTTTCAGGAAGGATTCATCCTGTATAAGACATGATTGATCACAACATCTAGTTTCAGGAAGGATTCATCCTATATAAGACATGATTGATCACAACATCTGGTTTTAGGAAGGATTCATCCTGTACAAGACATGATCGGAGTGTCTGGTTTCAGGAAGGATACATCCTGTATAAGACATGATTTGATCATAATGTCTGGTTTCAAGAAGGATTCATCCTGTATAAGACATGATCAGAGCGTCTGGTTTCAGGAAGGATACATCTTGTATAAGACATGAATCAAAATCAGAATTGATTATGTGAGGAAAAAAAATAGAGGAAGAAAAATTAAGGTGGAAGGGATAGATGAGGAACATATATGAAGCAGTCGTGAGGTATTTGGATAGAAGAATACGAGATGCGAGACCGCAGAGGAAAATGGGGGCAATTAAGAACTCCATGGGATTATTGAGTTTAGGATTTGATGGAATGATGGTGAGATTTTGTGCACAACAAATGTGGAGAGACAAACTAGTTTGATGTTGCCCTAAGTGACTTGCACCATAGATTATAGAAATCAGGATGCCATGAGAAACTCAGAGCGTGGACTGACTCTGTAGACAAACGAGAATTTCTTGCACACAACAATGCAAGTGTTAAGAAACACTAATACAAAATTGTGGGTTCATGCAAGGAAACCCTCAAACACACCGATACCTCTTGTACACAAGAAGGTAAGTATTGGTAAGCACTAGTACCAGGTCGCCGGTTTATACAAGAAGCATCCAAAATGTTCCATACTATGAAAAATGCCCCAGTATGCGCCTATCATAATGTACCTGGATATGAAAGAATCCAGACAGTCATAAATAGTGGCAGTCGTAGGGCAAAAGATACAAGTCTATATGAAAAGATCTAACAAAATTTAACAAGTCTCTTCCTTGTGACCAAATGATACCTCTTTCCAAGAGTAGAACTAGGATGGAGGATTGTTGCTCAAGACTTCTTGAAGCTTACATAGAGGCATAAAAGCTCAGTTTCAATGGGACATTCCCTATTCATGACTTAGGTGAAGACTCATCATCATAAACATGTTTTATTGGGAGGTGGAAAAGAAGGAATGTTGTGCATGGGTGGGCTGGATGGCAGATGATTTGTAGTATCGACATGATAGACAGTGGATCCGGTTATTTACCTTGGCGTCTACATAGAGGTTTTCACCAAGGTACTTGTCTGAGAGTTTTTGGCGGAGGCATTTCCATAATAGCTTTTACATTTGCGGGATCAACCTCGATGCCTCTGTGGGAAACAATGAATCCTAGTAGTTTTCTTGATGTGACGCCAAACACACACTTTTGGGGATTTAGGCGCAACTTGTATTTTTCCAATCTTTCGAAGATCTATTTTAGAATGGGGATGTGTTCTTGTCTTGTCTTGGATTTTCCTAGCAGATCATCCATGTAGTCCTGCATAATTTTGTGCAAGAGGTCATGAAAAATTGTTGTCATTTCCCGTTGATACATAGCTCTAGCATTTTTAAGGCCAAAAGGCATGACCCGGTAATAGAAGGTACCCCATGGTGTTGTGAATGCAGTTTTATGCTGATCCTCATCTGCTATCTTGATTTGGTTGTATCCAGAAAACCCATCCATTAGCGATAACATTTCATATCCTATTGTAAGGTCCACAATCATGTCTATATTGGGGAGTGGGAAATCATCTTTAGGACAAGCTATATTTAGATCTCGAAAAATCTGTGCAGATGCAGATGCCCCTAGCAGGTTTGCCAACAGGTACAATGTTGGAGACCCATTCAGCATAATCTATTGGTTTGATAAATTATGTGTCTAACAACTTTTAGAGTTCCGCCTTGACCAGGAGTGCAATATGTGGGTGCATTTTGCGCAATTTTTGTTTTACAGGTTTTGCATCTGGGCAGACGGCGAGATTGTAAACCACCAAGGTAGGGTCCAACCCTGGCATATCGGAATAGGACCATGCAAAATTGATTTTTACCTCTGTAAGGAAGTTGATGAAGTCTTGTTTCTCGATTTCTGTGAGGGATTTGGCAATGAGCACATTTTTTCGGAATGACCTCGGTGCCCATGTTGATGCTATCTATTTCTTTTATCAACAAATTTGATTTGTCCTCTGGAAGGTAACCAATGGTAAGGAGGTCAAATCCCTCATCGTCAAGTTCCTTTTCCAAGTTTTCACTTTCAGATATGCCCTTTGTTTTTATTTCTTCTTCATCCAAAGATGCCTCGGCGAGGTTTTCACCTAGGGAATCATATCTTTTTCTTTTATTATCTTTTTTGTGGCTAAGGGCATTGACTTGACTACCAAAGTATCCCTTTTCGTGTAGTTGAATACCCTCAATTATGTTACAATCTTCCATATTTTGCATTGTTAGGAGAGCAATGAGAACATTATCGTTAGTGCAGATATCTAAAGTGGGTTTGTCTTGTTGGCCATAGTCAATGAGTTCAGGATGGACAAGATGTAGCTCATGTGAAGTGGGAGGGGTTACGGGGGTGATGGTATTGATGTAAGCGTCCAAGAAGATATCTTTCTCATATTCATAAGGCATTTCAAGGAATTCCTCTTCGTCAACACTTTCGATATCCAAAGAAGGACTAGAAGGGGCACCAACGATAGTAATCTTAGGCACCGGGATGTACCCCAAGCCTCTGTTGTATCTGTAGGAGATAGGATTTATGGGTGTTTTTCTTCCTTTCTCCTCTGGTCCCAGGCCATGTCCTTCTTCCCAGTACAGCCATGAAGAGATATCTGCTTCGAGGCTCTCATTATCAAGTGGGCCCCATTGCTGGAAGGTGGTGTTTTGGCATTGCATGACTGGTTTTGGGTCCTTTTTTATCTCTTTTGGTTTTCCAAATGACTTAGGAGAGAGAGGGAGGTTGCCTATTAATAAGATGTCCTCCAATTTGTATTCTCCACAGCCATTGTCTAAGATCTTGATTTGATTATTTGGTTGGGATGATGTGGAGGCAACATTTGATGTGTCAGATGGAGGCATTGGCGAGGATCTATTTAGTGGGCAATGATACAGATGCTTCCCCTCTAATAGTTTGCAATATTGAAAAGGTTGGGGATCACCTTTGATAGTGATCTCTCTTCCATTATAGGGGAATTTGATGCATTGGTGATAGGTGGAGGGTATGACCTGCAAGGAATGAATCCATGGCCTCCCGAGGAGAATGTTGTAGGGGAGGTCAAGATCTAGTACTTGGCAAAGGGTTTCAATTGTAATGGGGCCCACTTGAAGAGGTAAGGTGACCACACCCTTTGAAATTCTTTCTGCATCATCATATGCCTTTATTGTGATCCTTCCTGATGTGTCTATCAAATCCTCAAAAAGTCCCAATTGTTTTATTAATTTGTATGTACATAGATTAAGCCCGGATCCACCATCTATCAGGATACATTTGACCTTGTGCTTGTGGATAAGAGCTTCGATGTGCAAAGGTTTGTTATGGTCTTCATCTGCGGGAGCATCTTTGGAGTGGGGGGTTTGGTGGGGGAGGAACTCCTTGGATGGTGACTCTTCCTCGGCATGTAGTTGCATTACAGTCATTTTGGAAATGGGAGGTGGAAGGCGTGGCGCCTTGAATGACTATCCTAGCAGGATTTGGTCTACTTTGGGAAGAAGGAGAATTGACTCCTTGGATGGTTATGACATTGACATGATTGTCTGTAGGTTCAATGTGACCTACCAAAAAATCAAAACCGGTTACGTGATTAGTGTAGTCATAACCCATTGCGTTAGATGATGAGCCTTTTCCTTATCATGCTTCAGGAAGGGTTCCTGGTACATTTTGAGTTTGTCATTGTTATTACTAGGTTTTGCATTTGCTACTTCAATCTCACCTCTATCAATGAGATCTTGTATGTAGATCTTCAGTTTCATACACTTTCGTGTATCATGTCCCTTGATAGGATGGTATTCACAATACTCATTTTCATTATACCATCTCAATTTAGGTTGATTGGGGTCAAATGGGTGAGTGATTGGAAAAACCACTATACCTACTTGGACAAGTTTTTGAAACACCACTTCAATAGGCTCAACCAGAGGAGTGAAATCTCTTGGAGTCCTGTTATTCGATCGGGGTGGTCGTCCCTAGATTGAGACATTGTTGTGAGGTTTTTGTGATTGATTTGGGTTGTTGAATTGATGATTGTTGGTGGTGAATTTTGGGGGAGCGGCCATATTTTGGACCCACTTTGCATCAGTTATACCATCATTGACCACATTTTTGTTTTTGGACCAAAATTTTGGCTTGTCGTTATAATAAGAGGAAGAAATTTGTGTTGATTTCTAGTAATGTTTCAAGGTTCCTTCCTCTAACAAGACATGTTCGAGGGTGAGGCCCTTATCTGTCAATTTTTGGAAGGATTTGATACATTGAGATATTAAAGGTCTTGAAAGTTTAGGCACCAAGTTCTTTTGGAATAGTTCAATTTGATGTTGTTCTGGCATGTCCCACTAAAATTTCTTGATAAGATGTTGCCATCTTTGTAGGAAATTGGCCAAGGTTTCTCCAGGCCTTTGTTTTGTATTACATAAGTCCATCATAGATACATCATTACCATGTTGTATGCATAGTGGGCCATAAATTTTTCTGCCAAGTCTAGAAAAGAGACAATGGAACCTTGTGGTAAAGATGAGAACCATACCAAGGCGTCTCCTGTGAGACTCTTGGGAAAGAGTCTGCGAAGATAAAGGTCACTATAGGAGACTTCTTGGCATAAGATGTGGAATTCTCGAACATGGTCGCGGGGGTCTCCTTTGCCTTCATACTTGGTGAATTTAGGAATCTCAAATATCGGGGGATATGGTGCAACTGATATAGACGGGTCGTAAGGACAAGGGAAAAACTCTTCAAAAGAGTAAATTTTCCTTTTATTAGTCCTTTGTTTCATGTCCTTGATGATATTCTTCACGTCTTGAATTTCCTTGATGAGGTCTTGTTGTGGACTTTGATATTGATGAATTGTATTTGCCCCAAGAATTGGATGAACCAAAGAAGGTGCACCACCACCAATATATTGATATGATGAGGAGGTGGGAACGTGGGATGTGATGACCGATGTCGCTAGGGTTTGAGGGATAGTTGGTTGCGGTTCACCAACTGTTGTGACGGGATTGAATACGGCCCGGATAAAATTTGCAACATTGTTGGGAGGAAGGGAAGTTTGTGGAATATAAATTTGTGGTTGAATAGAAGGAGGTGGTATAGAAGTTTTTTGGAGGATAGATGAGATTGGATTTGATAGTGGTATGGATGGTAAGGAGGAAGAAGGTGGGATGGATACCACGGTGGGAGGTACCGCAGGTGGCATTGATTGAGCCTAGATGATTGATGGGGCTACAATTGATTGAGTTAGTAGGTGCAACACTTTGTGTGGGAGCGTGGTCTCCTTGTGGTTATTGGGTGAGAGCGGATCTATTAAATTCAGGTGGAAGTTGAGCTCCATGTTCAAGGAGAGTTTTCAGAAGTGTAGTAGGATTCTGTTTAATAAAATTTTCTATCATCTCTTGGTTATAAGAATCTGCTAGGAAAGTTTGCACTTTCGGACAAAGTTCATCTTGGTTAACCATGTCAAGATTTTGACTTTGATCTTGTTCGCTATGTTGCCCACTTTGTGTATGATCGTGTGGGATCTTCATATAGGACACCAATGTCTAGCATGCCATATTGTTGTTCAACCATCTTTTTCTTTTGGGATCGAGTTGTGACAATACACGATATTTGTGATGAAAAGACTTGGGAAAAATGTGATGAAAGGACTTAAGAAATTTGTGATGAAAGGATTTAAGAAATTTGTGATGAAAGGACTTGAGAAATTTGTGATGAAAGGATTTGAGAAATTTGTGATGAAAGGATTTGAGAAATTTGTGATGAAAGGACTTGAGAAATTTGTGATGAAAGGATTTAAGAAATTTGAGGATGATTGATGAAGAAGGTATGGTAGTGACGGTTTAGAAGAAACTTGATAACTAGGTTGTCTTTGAAATGAATACGACTCAATGGAGGATTGATTTGAATGGCAAGTTGTATGAAGGGATATGACCACACTGATTTGGACGATAATAGATGTTTCAAAGGACAAACTTGAATTTTGACGTAGAGGATAAACTCTTAGCTTCTCTCTTGGGCTTATGAAAAATGGGACGGACAGAGTTTTGATGCAATTTTGGACTTTGTGTGGGTAATGACTTGGACAATTGTTTGTGTCTTGACAAATGTTTTTGCAAAGTGTTTGGGGATAGTGATATGTTTTTAGTCTATTCTTGGCAAGTATGTATCAAACAAAGAAAACACAGTGATTAAATGCATATTATATCAAAGACACTCATGCTCATATACAACATTCTTAAGGCTGGCAAGGACAATAGTCATTGAATCCCAATTGGTTTCCCATCTACACTTACCCAGAGCGGACACTTAGATGCTTGACCCCATTGGCTCCCCTCCACGGCACTCACTTCTCGGGGCAGCCAAGCATCAATTCACATGAAAACTCCTCATGGCAAACTTTGTGTCTCTACTAAGGGCCATAAGAATATGGGCCACTTCAGAGGTCCGACCTCCTGCACCAATGACTAGAAGGTTTTTGGCCACTATGAACAAGGTGTTTAGTAAGTCTTCCTGTTAGGAGCTACCCTTCGAAGTTGCGCAAGCGCAATTGAGGCCTATAGCCCAATGAAGCACCAAGAACTTAGTAGTCACACAAGCATGATTGAGATCTCTAGGATCCCACTAAGCACCCAATGTGAGAGTGAACTCTCATATAGCCCCAACCATTAACCCTTTTGTAGTCAATGGCCTATTTATTATAGTGAGTTGGGAACCCTAGGTCCGGGTGTACTCACTTGGGTTGTTCCCCTCTTACCTTCTCAAAGAGCAAGTTGGGAGGGTAGGCCCGCTATAATTAAACACACAATCAAACAAGAAAAGGTTGGAGGGTCTGGATTTCTAATCGTCTAGTAAGACGAGAGTATACTTTCCTACCTTTACGCTTTTCTTAAAGACACATAAGACAATGGTTCATTCCATTTTAATTAATATCTAGGTGCCTAATTTAAATAAATGCACAATATTTGGTTGAATCAGCTAGGCAACCTGCAAAACCACTTGATTAGTAGTTTGAAAAATGGAGTCTTCAAAAAGCGTCCTGCAAAACAACTTGATTAGTAGTTTGGAAAAATAGAGTCTTCAACAAGTGTCTTGCAAAAAACAACAAAATGACAAAAATATTTTTTTTATTTTTTATTTTTGGGAATGAATAGAAAAACATGAATGAAAACTTTTTTACAAATGACAAATGTGGATTTGAAGAAAGCTTTGATAGGTAAATGGGGTTTGACTAGATTTTGGCCACTTTCCAAGGGATAGGCAAGTGAAAAATGGGGATTTTGGACGAGAGATGAAGGAATGGGAAAATTTGTCCAAGAGGGACAAAGAAGCAAAAGTTGGAGATGGATAATATGAGAAAAATTTGGAGGTGATTGCATAAAAGGGGAAGGAGTTATGACAAACCCTAAAAATAGAGAAATATGAGATTTTGGGCTTCAAAAAGTAGATTTTTGGGATAAGACCTCAAAGGAAGAAAATGTGGAAAATGGCAATTCAGAGAATCTGGTGAAGTTTGGAGGAAAATGGAGTTGAGATAAAGAAGATATGGCAAAAAAATAGAAAAATAAACATGCAGAATTCTAAAATATCATTAAAAGACCATTTCACCTTGCTATTTTACCTTCTCCTTCGGATTGAGCTTGATGAAGTGAAGGCGCCCCTTGATAATGCTCCACTTGATGTGCTCCTTTGATTGCTAGATGTGGATGGCTCTCCAATGTTGTGCACAAATGGAATGGATTTGAAAAATGATAAGAATGAGATGATCAAGTTGCCAAGATGATTTCCTGGGCTCAAAAAGGTAGCATAAACTTACTGGATTTCAAGATGTCTTTGAATGAAGGGATGGAGCCCTATTTTATAGGAAGAGGAGAGGAAAACAAATGGATAGGATGAATTCGAGATGAAGGGCTAGGATTTACTTGTGAGCTCACACAAGGTCCAAGAGAGGGTGTGGAGACCAAGAAATATGCCTTAAAGGCATTTCGTATCTCCACACTCCACAAGATGCATTGGAAGAATTAAAAATTCTCCAAAAAAGGATATCATGGGGATTGGAGGAATAAAAACGAATTAAAAATTCCTTGGGAGAGGGGATGCCTAGAGGAATGTGTGATTTCAAAAATCTTACATTCACCTAGGAAAAGGGCATTTAAAGCTAGTGGCTGGATGAAAAGGACAAAGAGTTGACTTTGTGGCTAATCATTATGATTAACCATTAACGACTCATTGGGAGGGGGATTAGAGGAAATGTTAGGTGGGATTAATATTTGTAGGAGAATTTGACTAGGAGAGAGAATGAGTGGAGGGAATAAAAAATTAGAAGAATAATGTTAAGTGAGTTTAGGGAGTTTCTAGAAGAATGAATTAAGAAGACGATTTGAAATTAATTAGCTAAGAAGAAGATTTGTGAGGATTTGATTTTTTTAGAAGAAAAAAGAAAGGGATTGATTTATTAAATAAATCAATCATATGCTATAGTGACAATATTAATTATATTTAATTAATATTGAGAGGAATTTGAATTAATATAATTAATTAATTAATTATGCGAGGAATAATTAAAATAATTATTTTTAAGTGTCTACATATGTCATTGTTGGATTTGCGGGACTTTACTATGATGATAGAAATAGGATGCATGTTTATGTATGGATCAAAATTATGAGGATTATGATAATTGCTTATGTGGATTTAGTTTGATACAAGATATATTGATTTTGTTTAATATCAATTGTGTGCAAAGTGTTTGACGTGTATTCTTATTCATGTGTTTAAATATTATATGAGGTTATTTGGAAGTACTAATGTGTAATTGAGATGTGCAGAAAATTATCCATGTGGCCATGGAAATATTATGGAGAACCAAACCTAGACCTATGTACATTCGTAAAGCCATGGGTTGTCTATTTGGAGAGACAACACCTCGTATGTATCATATTTTATTTGTGAAAGTAAATGTTGCATGTGTGTTAAATTGAATTATTAATTTGTGTAAATCCAACAAGAGACAAATTTCATGTGTAATTTTGTAAAAGTATTTTATTGTGTCACTTGACACGTGTTGATTTATGTCTTGATTTTTGATTTGTCTCTTGTAGGGAGTTGTTCAAACTATAGCTTTATTCAAACATTGAATGTGGTTCTAAATTTTCCTTGGGTAGAGAATCTTTGGAGTGGTCAACTCAAGTTTGACCCGAAAATAAACTTTAGATGGGTTTATAAGGGATCAAATGGACTCCTAGGGGTAGTTTAAAGGTGTTTCCTAAACTCTATAAGGTATACCTATGGGTTAGGAGTATTTAGTCACCTCAAAAAGTGGGTTTCCTAAGGTGAGCGAAAATTGAAATGAGAAGGTGCTATCTAGGTTAGATAACCTTCCTTTTTGATGAGAGATCCTTTTCCACTTTTTTTTACTTTTTCCTTTTTCAATTTTAGAAACCTGTGAGAACTCTCACTGAGGTCTTCTTAGGCAAGAATGAGAGATTTTGTGGGTAATCACCCACTCTCCATTTTTGGAGACTATGCATTTTGAAAAGTTGGTTTTTGGATTTGAAATTTGGCTAAGTGTAGAAGGGAGGATTGTGGATTTGGGCTGCTCATCCTCAAACTAGTTCTAGCATACCTTTGGGCAAATTGAATGTTGGTTCATCTCTTTGCTTTTTACATTGCATGTCTATGTTGGAAAGTTTGGTTGTATGTGAAAGTGATTCTCTTGTATTTTCTTTCGTGAAAATTATTATTATGTGATTTGTCTTTTATTTTCTTGTATGCATTTTCTGTGTTTTGGGAGTAACCAAGGCCTTCTACTCTTGGGAGAGTAGGATGGTCTTGCAGGTGGTAGAAGTTTGACAGCCCTCGAGTGAGAGACTCTCTTTATGAGAGCAAACTCAAGGGGTGTATTTGTGACCATTGTTGCATGGCCTGGTTTGTGCATTTGGGGTCATAAGGAGAGAAAGTATGGCATGAATGCCTTGGGGGGCATAAGGAATGTGGGGTTAATGAACTTATGATATATCTTTGTTTTCCATGAGGTGGCTTTGTGATATACCATTCTTGCAGTCTCCTTAGGGTATTTGGTCCACTACCACCCATGTAAAATCATCACATTTTGCGATGGAGTGTAGCCTTGGTTGGAAAAGTGTTTGTTATATGTTTTTCCCTTGCTTGTTGTGTTTTCATGTCTGTAACCTATCTAGGGCTTGGTTCTCCAAGCTCGGGGGTGGCTTCTAGTAAGCCTAGACTGGGAGATGAGCACTCCATGGTCAAAGCCTTATAATTTATTTGCAAGATTGCTTGGAAAGAAATGAAAAGGGACAAGCTAGGAGTTGCTAGGTTTTGTACTTGTTCTGCAGAAAAAGAATAAGAAAAAGGGATACTATGTTTTCAGTTGCAGAAATGTAAAGAAGAAAAGTTGCATGTTGTAATTACTTTTAAAAAGGAAAGAAAATGTATCTATTTTATTTAAAGTCCCCAATTAATAGAAATGGGAGACTAGTTGGGTATCTCACCCTCTTGTAATGTTGACTATATTGTATTCTTAATATGTTCTAAAAGAAATGCATTATTTTATTAAGCTATTATTGCAAAGATTGAAATGTTTATCTTTGGATTAAATTCTTGTAGTTAATGAAATAATATTTGTTGTATGCATGTTATTTCTGAAAATAAAAGTTCAGTTTATTTCCTTAAACATATATTTAAGTTTAATTTAAATAATTCTAGATTAATGTAGTTGCTGAATATATTTTAATAAACTCTGTCATTTTCCATTTATTTATCTGCAGAAAATAAATCTAAAATTATCATGTCTATCTCTAAGATTCATTTCCATAATTTCTAGTCTAATATAGTTGCTGCTTAAATTTATTTAAACCTGTCATTTTTCCCTTTATTAATTGCAGAATCAAAATTTAATAATTGCACTATAGGTTTAAGACTAGATCTAAAAAGAAGAAATAAAAATATTGGACTATTGTTGTACTATCATTTATTTTATTAATTTCCTGCAAGTTTTGTTTAAAAAAAAAATAATATACAACTTTATTCATCTATGAAATTCCACATTAAACCTACCCATGATATATATATATATATATATATATATATATATAAATAAATATATTTGTTTTTATATATAAAAATGAAATAAAATAAATTTAATTTATTATTAAAAAAAGGGGTTTAATTTTAATTTTTATTTTAAATATGCTAAGCAAAAAGGGGGCTACCTTGGGTCCCCCCGCACAGTGGGCGACTACCCCCAATGGTGGCCGCAACCGCCACTGTGGGCCGCAACCCATAGTTGGGGAGGCTTCGGCCCCCCCTCTATAGGCAGTGCCCCACAGCGGCGGCTTTGCCGGGCTGTGGGCCGCGTCCCACAGCGGCGGCCAAGGCCGCCTCTATGGGTCGTGACCCGCAGGCTCGGTAGTGGCCGTCCCTATGGGGAGCCCCCCCCGTGACCTCTGCCACCGCCGCCCCTGTGAACATAGAAACCTCCACCAAGACCCTCCATGGCTGCTGCCTCTCGTGACCTACACAAACATATACACACTTCACACACCAAAAAAAAAGAGAAAAAAGAATATCATAGTTATGCCCTAACCCGAAAATAGGGTTAGGGAAAGATAATAAAATGGAAAGAAAATAGGGTAGAGGGTGGAGTAGTTTTATAATATTTTTAATTAGGTTTTCATTGTTAATTTTTATTTTAGTTAAGTTATATGGGATATTTATGTTTTAGAAAATAAATATCTTCACATATATATATATATATATATATATATATATATACACACGCATATATAGAGAGAGAAAGAGAGTTAAAAATATGAATGTATAGGTCAAATAGTAGATTAATTATTCAATTAGGTGTTTATATTATATATATGTTTTTTTTAATAAACATATGGGTATATTTAAAAATGATGTTTAAAATTCTAATTATTTTTTAGTTTAATCTTCAAGGAATTTTAACGGATTTGGTAGTTATTTTTGGCTATGAGGAATATTTTTTTTAGTCCACCTAGATATAGGTTTTTGAGATTAAACGTTATAGGACAAATTTTCATTATGGATCTAACTGACCCTTTAGTCGAATTAGTTTAACCACATTTTAATTAATGTTATAATAAAATATAGGCATTAATAATTTAAGTGCTAGGACTAATTTATTTAGTTCCTAAAAGCAATTTATGGTTATTGGAGATTAATATTATCTTCGTCAATTAATTTAGAGAGTTTTTGGTTAAATTAATTTATTGATTAAATTGATGAGATAATAAATAATTCTTTTAGTATCCTGCAATTAATTTAAATTATTTACGCTTACTTGAGTTAGTGATTAGAGCTAACTCAAAACATAGTTAAGACAAAACTTGTTAGTGCGTTTCGTATTAGCAAATCTAATATTATTAGGTTCTTATTTTATTTTTTTAAATTATCCCGTTCGTGCCCAAAAGTTTGGGCATGACATTTTGGTATCAGAGTCAAGTTTCCAACACTAGGAACCTTTCTCCATTGCGTTTCGCTTTAATTAGTTAATTAATTAATTTTATTCTATTATATTTAATTTTAATTAATTAAATATTTCTCCGAAAAATTATTTATTTATTTTATTTTATTTTTATTTTCTCATAAGGATACCTCCGACTATGCGACAAGATCGCAAACGTGGTAGAGGTCCTGGGCATGAAAGTATGGCACGCAAAGAGGTCGATAAGGAGGAATCGGTTCCTAAAAGGAACCTAGAGGCCTCTCCCAAATGGCTGGTTGACCCAAACCGAGACATCTTAGAAGTACTCCAAAACTTGGTAGGGATAGTCTAGGAAAGGCTTCCAATAGAAGATCATCATGTTGAAAACCAGAACTCAGGGAGCCATAGATGGGCAGATAGGGAACGGAGTAGGAGTCCACCTCCTAATCCCGTAGAGAGTCAGGCTAGGCATGAGCCCAACTCCGTTCACCTACCAGGACCACGGCCAGTAGCAGAGCTAGTGTATTATGAGAGATCACGTCAAGATCCAAGGGATCTAATCGGAGAGGTTATGTGCCTCTAGCCACCATCATTTGGGGGATCTACTGATAGGGTAGAAGCTAAGGCTTGGCTTTTGAGCCTAGATAGGTGCTTTGCATTGCGCTCTTACGAGAGCAATCTAAAGGCACATGTAGTAGTCCACCTATTAAGAGCAACGACTTCCACATGGTGGAGACAGGAGGAATACAAGTGTGGTTTAGTTGCTGATACTCTCACATGGGAGATTTTTACAAAGAGGTTCAGGGAGAGGTACTTGTCAGAGCATTATAGACAACGTAGGATAGACGAGTTCCATGACCTCCAGTAGAAGGGTCTCTCAGTGACCCAGTACGAGAGAAAGTTCTTCAAGCTCTTGCCATACATGGACTTCCTGAAAGATGAGAAGCTTCTCGTCAACCATTTTATCAGAGGGCTGAATGTCGGCATAGCAGGACCAGTGAGGATGTCCGCTCCAGAGAGCCTTCAGGTTGCCATGGAGAAGGATTTGATAGCAGAGGAGATTCAGGTTAGGCCACAGGATACAAGGGATTGGTTCCAGAACTGAAACCCTATACCCCAGACATACGGGTTTCAGAAACCCCATTGGAAAGGTAATAACAAACACACACCGGGGTTCTCCAAACCCCCTCCTCCGCAACAGTCATAGCAAGTCAGAGGCAGAGGCCTCCGCAGAGTCAGTAGGGCATAAAGCCCAAGTAGTGGTAGTCTCAGGGTCAGAGGCGAGATCAGCGATCTCAGGATCCTTACACACCTCCAGCGAGGACTCAGCAGTCCTCCAGGGGTGGGTACAGTGGTTCTAGCAGGACAAGAGGACAGTCTTTCTCTAGGCCTCAAGGCGTTTAGTTTCAGGCACGCGGTGCTTGTTTCACATGTGGAGCCATGGGGCACATGGCGAGAGAGTGTCCTTAGAGTCAGATGGTAGGGAATCAGAGGATGGCAGCATCAGAACCTACAGTTGGAGATATGGGCAGGTCCCATAGAGTCTTCATAGCAGTTGACAACCGTCAGGCAGAGCACCACGCCACAGTCATTGAGGCTGTAGGTATGATCAGAGGTAGTAGTGTATCTATATTATTTGATTCAGGAGCTACTAACTCCTTTATATCTCCATTGGTTGTGGAGCATTGCAGGCTAGTGGCAACTAGACAAGGTGTCAGTTGGGAAGTGGAGTTAGCTTCAGGGGCTAGAGTGTCAGTCGAATATGAGGTTAGAGCATGTCAGCTTCAGATTGGCAATACCACCACCTTAGTAGACCTTAGAGTTACACCACTTGGATCATATGGCATCGTACTTGGCATGGATTGGCTTTATGCCCACAGAGCCAAGATGGATTGCTGCCGGAAAGAAATCGAGTGTGAGGATGATCAGGGTTCACCCATAGTAATCACTAGGATTCAGAGACCCATGTCTCTTCGTATGATTTCCGCAATGGAGCTTAAGCGGAGCATGCGGAAGGGATGTTAGCTATTTGCCATCACCATCAGTGATAGAGAGGAAGAGGATGAAAAGGAAACATCGATTTATGACCATCCTATCCTTAAGGGATATTCAGACATGTTTCCTTCAGAGCTACCTGGAATGATGCCCCATAGAGAGATTGACTTTCATATAGACCTTGTACCAGGAGCTGAGCCAGGTTCAAGAGAACCTTATGGGATGACCACAAATGAGCTTAATGAGATCAAGATGCAGCTTGAGAAACTCCTAGAGACGGGTCACATTCATCCTAGCGTATCCCCTTGGGGTGCACCAGTCATCTTTGTGAAGAAGAAGGACGGATCTCTTCGGTTATGCATGGATTATCGACAGTTGAACAAAGTAACCATCAAGAACTGATACCCCTTGCCCATAATCGATGATTTATTCGACCAACTTTTGGGTGCCAAAGTATTTTCCAAAATTGATCTGAAGTTAGAATACCATCAGTTGAGAATAGTGGAAAGTGATATCCACAAGACCGCATTTCGCACTAGATATGGCCACTAAGTTCACCATGGTTCCATTTGGTCTTATGAATGCTCCATCTGTTTTCATGAGCCTCATGAATGGGGTATTCCACACATTTTTGAACCATTTTGTGATTGTGTTCCTCGATGACATATTGATATATTCTCGAAATGAGAAGGAGCATGAGGAGCACCTATGACAGGTTTTGCAGTGTTTGAGGGACAATCAGTTGTATGGCAGCTTGTCAAAGTGTGCTTTCTTTTGTTCAGAGGTCAAGTACCTTGGGCACGTTATTTTCGGTGATGGGATCTCAGTTGACCCATCAAAGATCAGAGCTATTATGGATTGGCCAATGCCAACCAGTGTGACAGAAGTCAGGAGCTTCATGGGCTTAGCAGGTTATTACCGACGCTTTGTTGAGGGATTCTCTAGAGTCACACATCCCATTACTTCTCCTCAGCATAAAGGGAAGAAATTTGAGTGGACAGAGAAGTGTGAGAGGGCCTTTCAGGAACTCAAAAAAGCACTTACTAGTGCACCTATCCTTGTAGTACCAAATCCCTCAGCTGACTTCATGGTTTGCACAGATGCTTCCCTAGAGGGTTTAGGAGTAATCCTTATGCATGATGGTAGGGCTATAGATTTTGAGTCTAGGAAACTTAAGACTCTTGAGCTTAACTACCCTACTCATGACCTTGAGCTTGTAGTAGTGGTGCATGCACTTGTGAGGTGGAGACATTTCCTTTTGGGTCATCATTTTGAGCTTCATTCAGACCATCAGAGCCTCTAGTACATATTCACTCAACCGAACCTTAATGCACGTCAGAGGAGATGGATGGAGTTATTGTGCGAATACAATTTTGATGTCCACTACATCAAAGGGAAAGAAAATGTAGTTGCAGATGCTTTGATTAGGAGACGTAATGAGGTATACACCATATCTATGGGCACAGATTTGAGAGATCGGATATTGCAGCAGTAGCTAGAGGATGGATGGTATTTAGAGGTTTGTCAAGTGATACGATCTCAGGAAACTCTAGAAGGGAAATATGTGGATTATTCCTTGGAGTCTGATGGACTATTACGCCATAGAGGGTGCATCTATGTACCTTCTTCTGGGGGATTGCGAGAGTTCATTGTCATGGAGGCTCATAGAGATCCTTATGCAGCACATCCTGGAGTTAAGAAGATGCATGCTGACTTGAGACAGTTATATTATTGGCCAGGAATATGGAATCTCATTGCTGAGTTAGTAGCCCGATGCCTTGAGTGTTAGAGAGTCAAGGTAGAGCACTGCCATCCAGGTGGGTTGCTCCAGCCTCATGCTATACCAGAGTGGAAGTGGGATACTATATCCATGGATTTCATCATTGGTCTCCCTATGTCATCTCGTTGCCATGATGCCATCTTGGTGATAGTTGACAAGTTGACCAAAGTGGCCCACTTTTCACCAATTCGGACTACCTTCACCGCACCAGCGGTAGCACAGCTATTCTTCTGAGACATTGTCAGACTTCATGGCATTCCATGCAAGATTATTTCTAATAGGGATTCCCTCTTCACTTCTTCCTTTTGGAAGGCATTACAGGCAACTATGGGCACCAAGCTCAATTTCAGTATAGCCTATCATCCGGAAATGGATGGTCAGATAGAGAGGGTTAACCAAGTGTTAGAGGATATGCTTCGCATGTATGTCATGGATCATCAGACCAGATGGGAAGAGTACCTTCCCTTAGTGGAGTTTGCCTATAACAATAGGCATCACACTTTGTTGGGAATGCCACCCTATTAGGCATTATACAACAAGCCTTGTACGACATCGTTGAGTTGGCACCGCATAGAGGATAGAGTTGCTATTGATCCTGAGATAGTTCGGGATATGGAGCAGCAGATGGATTTGATTAGGCAGTGTCTTAGAGAGACACGGGATAGATAGAAGAAGTATGCAGATGCGAAGAGGATAGATCGTAGATACTTGGTCAGAGACAGAGTCTTCTTGAGAGTACGGCCGCATAAGAGTCCAATCCGTTACGGAAAAGGTTCTAAGCTCGCACCTCACTTTGTAGGACCATTTGAGATCCTTGAGAGGATAGGACCAGTTGCCTACCATTTTGCATTGCCACCTAGCCTGTCACGCATCCATGATGTGTTTCATGTATCAGTTTTGAGGAAGTATATCTATGATGAGTTTCATGTTTTAGATTGGGATGCCTTGCAGGTGGAGTCGGATGGGCATCTAGCTTTGGAGCCCATTCGCATTTTGGCATGCTAGACATGGGCCCTTCGAGGTCAAGAGCTGGACCAGGTTAGGGTCCAGTGGGATTGCTATGATGAAGTTACGGCTTCATGGGAGGACGAAGCACGTATGAGATCACAGTACCCCCATCTTTTTTATGAACTCCAGGAGGAAGTTCATGCCTAGAGGGGGAGGGTGCGAGGCCCTACCCCAACTCATCCTAGCATTTCAGTGATTTTCATGTTGAGACTATTATGGATGCTTTATTTTTATGCACTATGCATTTAGAACTTATATGATTTCATGATTTGGATAACATTGATATATATGAATGCTTCATTTCTATGTATTATAGATATAAAACTCTATATGATTCTAGAATAGGATAAATTTGAGATGATGTATGTCATTGTTGGATTTGCAAGACTTTACTATGATGATAGAAATAGGTTGCATGTTTATATATGGATCAAAATTATGAGGATTATGATAATTGCTTAGGTGGATTTAGTTTGATACAAGATATATTGATTTTGTTTAATATCTGTAGACACCCAAAATTGTCCAGTCTAATTAAATAAATAATATTTATTTAATTATCTAAGCTTAATTCTTCTATTAATTAAATAAATCTTTATTTATTTAATTAATTCATTTATCCTCTTCTAGCCTTATTTCTCATTTAAATAAATACATCTATTTATTTAAATTATCCTTTTCCTAAATTAAATAAATATCTTATTTATTTAATTGATCTCACTTCCTCTATTAATTAAATAAATCTTTATTTATTTAATTAATTCATTAACCTTTTCTACCCATGACACATGTCATTCATCTCTTAATTTATACACTACCTACCCCTTTCATTATTTTATTATTTCTTTTACCTACCCTCTAATCATAGCCGACCTCCTTTTACACCTCTCAATCTTATCCCTCCATTTCATATAGTGTCTTCTATATAAGAGGATGCTTCCTTCATTATCAACCCTAATCAATCATTCTAATCAATCATCCTAATCAAGGATTCTAATCAATCATTCTAATCAATGATTCTAATCAATCATTCTAATCAATCATTCTAACTACTTGATCAATTGACTACTTGGCATATGCGATCCTACTTGCAACCACATTTCATTCTTTGTTGAGCTCTTGTGCACATAAAATCTGAGAGCAAATACATCAAACAAGATCAATGGAGATAGGAAGAATGGAGATCCAAACCCTATTAGACATGTGATGGTATAATCTTTGTGATTTCATTTGATTTGCATTGTCTTAGGTAATCTTCATATGTTATGGTGGATCTTTGTTGTTGTTAGGCTAGGGTTTTGTGGTTGAATTCATTTAGCCTTTCAATATCGTTATTATTGTTATCCATTTTCACCATATAGATTTTGGCATGCCCCGTGGGACATGGATTTTTCTTAGATCTATGTTTTTTGCATATTTTTCTAACCCTATATTTGCTATTTTGTAAAAAATTTTGGAGAATAACCTTGTGCAGCTAGGGTTTTGGACATAAAATCAAGATATTGGAGAGATTTGATCATATCTCACAAACGGATAGGAAATTTTGCACCAAATGTTTTTTGCAAGTTGAAAAAAGTATCAGGAGCTCTCAATCCAAAATTCAGAATTTTTGGAGCACATTTTCATTTTCTTTGAATTTTTTATGATTTTTCATAAAAAATTAATTTTGAGAGAAAATGAGAGACTTTTTCGGATTTTCTTACATTTTTGGAAATCTCTCATAATTATACACAGGATCTGTTCTTTGTGATTTTAATTTTGATGCAAAATCTTTCTCTAAAAATTGGATCTTTAAAAATTAGGGTTTTTCCTTATTTTGATCAGATCTCACAAATGGCTTCAAATTTTGACATAAAATGTTTTGTGCAAGTCAGGAAAAGTATTAGAAAGATTTAGTAAAAATTTCAGATTTTTTGGATCAATTTTGCATTTTGTATGAATTTTTTATGATTTTTCATAAAAAATTAATTTTGAGAGCAAATTAGTGAATTGTTCAGATTTTCTTAATTTTTGGAAATATATCATAATTATACATAGGATCTGTTCTTTGTGATTTTAAATTTGATGCAAAATAATTCCTCAAAAATCAGATCTTTGAAAATTAGGGTTTTGCATTATTTTACTCATATCTCACAAACTGCTTGGATTTGGTGCAGAAATTTTTTTATACAGGTTTGGAAGACCATCAGAACTCTCCAGTAAAAATTTTAGGTTTTTTGGATCATTTTGTCAATTTATATGAATTTTTTATGAATTTTCATAAAAAATTAATTTTTGGAGCAAATTAGCAAATTTTTTGGATTTTCTTACATTTCTGGAAATCTCTTGAAATTTTACAAGTGGTTTTTTTTATGATGAATTAGATCTTTGAATTGGTCAACAAAACGCATTGTTGAAGGCCCCTATTTCACAAAGTCTTTTGGATCTAAAATTTACCTAACTTGTGTGCTTGTAGGAAGGGGTGATCATTTGAAACAATCCAAACTACTAATAAATCTTTGTTGCAGGTCCTTGGCAAGGGTTTTTGGATTTTTATTGTGTGCCTTGTTTTCATAGACTAGAAAACACTTCAATTGGTGCACTAAAATTGAATCATTGTCTTTTGTGTCTTGAGCAATAGGCTCTTTTTGTTTAATCTTTAGAGGGCTTGTCTTCCCGTGTGGTCATTAGGACTACTAGTGAGAAGAGAACGACCCAAGTGGTAGCAAAAGAAAAGCCATCCTCTTCTAAACCACTATAAACAACTGTATTCATGGTGAAAACTATGGATAACGTGTGTTGATTAGTTCATACCGACACTATGTCTCCCCATAAACCCGTTTGATCAAATTTATTTGATCAGTTGTAGGGTGTAACCCCTAACGGCTGGGAGCCTTCTGTATTTACAGAGCTGAAAGTGCCGCATGTATGGCCACACGAGCGGATACCCTTACTAGCACCTTTTTGTTTTAGAAGCCCAAATCCTTCTAGTTGTTGGGGCAGGAGGTCGAACCTCTGGTAGCAGCCCACACACATACGGTTCTTAGTAGAGATACAAAGTTCGCCACGGGGAGTTTTTGTGGGGACTGATGCTTGGCTGACCCGAGAAGTGAGTGTCGAGGGTGGAGCTAGTGAGGTCAAGCATCTAAGTATCCGCTCTGAATAGCGTAGCCTCGAGGGTAAAACCTCATGTGGGATCAACAACTATTGTCTTGGCCAACCATAAGAATTGTGCTTGACTTATTTTAAACATTCAAAACATTCAAGACCAAACAGCAAAACATTGTGTCTTTTGTGTCTTCAATTGTATGCAAAACATTTTTACATCAAACAACACACTTTTCTTGGGGTCATTTTGAGTCTAAACACTTGCAAACATTGAGTCCTCATCAACATTGTGTCCTCTTGTCATGAAAAATAGTCAAACATTCAGATTTGGTCACAACTTCACAAATTGGAAAAATTTTATAGTCCAACAAACAAGAGCAATTAGTTTCGGAATTCTTGAGCTTCCTAGGTTGTTTCTCCAAGTTTTCATCTAGCATTCAACTTGTCTTTGAGTCTCACAAAATCCATCATTGCTTTACACCTTACATTACATTCACATTTGTCTAAACTTGAGTCAAAAGGTCACTTGCTTGTCCCCATCATACTTTATCAACACACTACATACAACAACATTTTGCTAAGTGGTCCCTCATCAAGGTCTATCACCTTTGGGTCTCATTTGGTCTTACTTAGAGTCAAGGTCAACTTACCTCATCAAGAGAAACTATCCTCTCTTTGGAAGTCACACCTACTCTACTACATACATACTTGGTCTTACACTTTGGACATTGCAAGTACACCTCAGATTCATTTACATTCCATCCAACTCTTAGTCTTCCATACTTTTTCCATTTTCATCTAGTCTCACACATCTCGATCAATACCTAGTTCATGGTTGAAACCCGTTCCCAAAAATCTAGGAGAGAAACTAAAGAGGCTCAAGAGTCCGCAAACATGAGTTCTTATGAGTATGACAATGATATCTTTTTCAATTCTAATCATACTACATTACCTAACATGGATGCCTATAGAAACATTCCAAATGTTGAGAACATGGACACTACAAACAACAATGATACACACAATGATGATATGGACAAATTTTTAGTACATTTAGCAGATGTGGAAGAATCCATTATGGATCCCCATTCCAATCAATTGGTTGAGGAAATAATGAGGAGGGATAGACAATACTTCTTACAAATGATGGCACAAAGTGGAGCCAAGATACCTCATGATTTTGACATGTCTCAAATAATGGAAAATTGACCTTTGCAACAACCTCACTCCAACATGGATCAAAGGAGACCTAATAGTGGAGGCAATATAGGACCACATATGGTACCTGAATCACCATCATCTTTGTTTCAAAAACCAGAGGTCCCATACACACATAGACAAGCATATGATACTCACCTTCGTAGACCATTATGGAAGTCTTATGCAGAAAGATATGCTCAATCACATGCCAATGCTAAGAATCAACCACCAAAGCAATTGGATATTCAAAGGCATGCTCAAAATTTGGACACAAGGAAACCCCGTGTCAAATTTGGGGGCAACACATTAGAACATGACATGCCTATAGAGTATGGTATACATGGACAAAATAGATATGGCGTTCCTCAACATGAATCTATACCAAGTGGTCCATATATGTAGCATCACTATAGACCTCCTCCATATGAACATGTGTATGGTCAATATCATCCATATATGCAACATGCTCCTCCTCCAATTGGTGCCTCAAGCATGCGGTATGGTCCAAGAAGTCGATCTCCACCTAAGAACAATTTGGAGCAACAAATCAGGGACTTACAAAAGAAAATGGAGGACATAAATATACCAAAGCCAACATACACAATGAGAGACATATGTCCTTATCCATTTGACAAGAGCATTCCAATGCCTCCTTTTCCTACATACTTTGTGACACCTAAATTTGATAAGTATAGAGGAAAAGGGGATCCTAAGGCACACATAAGATAGTTTTTCATAGCTTGCATTGAGGTAGCTG